>NW_015170296.1:261563-292990 GCF_001447785.1 Gekko japonicus | reverse complement strand
GTTATATTTTTCAAACCAGTTAAGGTGTAATTTACTCCATTTATTCATCTTTTGAGTTATTTCCGCATGCATAGTCAAGTAATTTAGTGAAAACATTTTAGAGCTATCCAGGCTAATCTTGATACCTAAATATTGCATCTCTGTGGTCGTCCAATTAAACTCAAATGTCTCCCTTATGAAGTTTTCTTCCGTGCTATTTAGATGAATTGGCATCAGTTGTGATTTAGAATCATTAATCTTTAATCCCGAAAATAAACCAAATTGATTTAAGAGCTCTTGCAGGGCAGGTAGAGACACTATGGGGTTTGTTAAGAAGAGCACCATATCATCTGCAAATAAAGCAATTTTATGTTCCTGTGTGCGTAGTTTGATACCAGCAATGTCCGGATGTGCTCTTATAGCATTGGCCAGTGGCTCAAGCGATAACGCAAATAGGATGGGGGATAATGGACACCCCTGCCGAGTACCACGTAAAAGTGGGATGGGTTTGGAGCACATTCCATTAACTTTAATTCTAGTAATGGGAGAAGCATACAATGATTTAATAGTAGACAAAAATCTCTGTCCAAATCCCATTGTTTCTAACACAGAAAAAAGATATGGGAACTCAACCGAGTCAAACGCCTTTTCCACATCAAGTGATGGAAAGGCCATATTAAGTTTGTTCCGTTGGGAATGACGAAGTAAGGACATCGTTTTAATAGTGTTGTCTGACAAATCCCTACCAGGGATAAAACCGACCTGATCCTTTTTAACATATTGAGCTATAAATGTGTTTATTCTCTTGGCCAGAGCTGCTGTTAAGATTTTAAAATCTTGGTTAAGGAGGGAGATGGGTAGATAGGACGCCGGATCCAAAGGGTCCCTATTCTTTTTTAGAATTACGACTGTGTGAGCTTCACGCCACGAAGGTGGAAAGTATCCCAAGGTCAGAACCTCATTACATGCTTCAGTCAGATGGGGCACTAAAGATTTTGCAAACATTTTATAGAACTCTGATGTGTACCCATCAGGGCCCGGGGTCTTCATAGGTTTTAATGATTTTATAACCTCCATAATTTCTTCATTAGAAAAACAATAGCTTATGGCTGTCTTCCAATCTGGGCACTATGTCTTTGCCTTTTAAAAAAGAAATCATACGTTCATGGTCTAGTGGGCAGGAAGTGTATAATTTTTTATAGTATTCTTCAAAAACATCAGATATAGAATCCGTGTTATTAAAAATGTCTCTATTTCGACTTTTTATAGCAGAGATCCTATTAGCTGACTTCAGGGCTTTCGTCTTATGGGATAGTAGTTTTAAAAACGAACTTTGAAGTCATCTCTTACTGGGGATAGCCAATTCAGTAAGCATGGACCGCAGGACTTCCTTCTAAAGATCTAGATATCCCGTATTTTTAAGGTCTCTATACGGCAGGAAGAAGTTTACTGGAGCACTGCCAACGTGGGCAGTCATCCTGTATCCTGGATGGCCCAGGCTAGTCTGATCTCATTGATCTCAGAAGCTAAGTAGGGTCGGCCCCAGTGAGTACTTGGATGGGAGATCACCAAGGAAGTCCACAGTCACTACACAGAGGTAGGCAATGGCAAACCACTTCTGGACATCTGTTGCCTTGAAAACCCTAAGGGGGTCACTATAGGTTGGCTGTGACTTGAAGACATTTTCAGTGCATGCAACATCACTGGTACCTCCATCCATGATAAACTAAAGTGATTAGTCTCCTAGCCCAGGCAGGTATCTGCAAAAAGGAGGATTCCCAAACTCATTTTGCACATAACAATCGGTGCCAAATTTTCAAACACAGAGGTCAAAGTGTGACTTTGGTTTCCCTTGATTTAATCGCTTTTCCTTCACTGCAGCCATAAAGTACCACATGAGTCACATACAAGCCTTCCTGAGTTGCTCCACCAGATCGATGGCAGAGCTTGCTAAAATTGCACTAACGCAAGAGCCCTTCTCCCAGCCACTTCCCGCTCTGGGTAGCAAGCCCACACAATGGAGCCATCTCTGTTCTTAACAATGCCCATTGGACTGAATGCTTACTGGTGTTCATTGGTGCAGTGAAGATACACCCGAAGCCGCCTGCGGTCTTCACCCGTCAGGCTGATGTCCAGGACTTTGGTGCCCACCAGTTTCTTGTATAGCAAAGAGAGCCAATAATCCTATTTTGCATTAAAAAAGAAAGATGGCTTTTGTGCACAACAAAGAAACACAATATGCACAAACAACATATTCCAAGAAACGCTGCCCTAAAAAATAACCCCTTGATGTCTGCTGTGCAAAGAGGTATCCTATTGTTAAATGGCATGCCACATGCACAGAAGCAGAGAGAACAGCTTTCGTTAAACTCTTGCTGGAAACCAGGAGAATGTTGGTCAAGGAAAAATGCTTCCCGGGGGAAGTCATATTTTGCCAGCACTTACAAACAGGAAATGCTGTTTTGGTATCTAAATTCTGGAAGAGTGCATGGCTTGCCATTGGTTGACAAAACAACCTGGGATCACAGTGTAAAGGAACAAAAAACTAAATGAACACTGTGAATAATGGCTACTATAGGTTATAATGGAAATTACATTATGTATGGTCCTTACATATTAAGTAGTTAACAAAGATATCACAACAATTAACGTGATCCTGTGATGTAAATTAAGAAAAGTCCCAGGCTTGTAATGCTGCAGAACAGCTTCTGTGATGAGTTGAAGGGCATCCAGATGTAAGCCCATTTCATGGTTCATGGAGCACTTTATTCTGTTTTTGTTGTAATTTAATGGTTTTACTGTTTTATATTGTTTTTATGTATGGATTTGTGCCCCCGTGTAAGCCGCCCTGAGCCCGTTCGTGGGGAGGGCGGGGTAAATATGTTAATAATAAATAAATAAATAAACTAATAATTAATTAATCTTCCTCAGAAGTGGCCTTTATGTTGTAATGTTCATGGTTCGCTCTAGGAAAATAACCACAGACGAAGACTTACTAAGAATATCTTCTGAGGAAGATTAACCACAAAACGGACTTACATCTGGATAATTGTCGACTCATTGCAGAAGCTGGGACTTTTCTTAATTTACATCACAGGATCACATTATTTGTTGTGATATCTTTGTTATCTACTTAATAGGTAAGGACCATATGTAATGTAATTTCATCATAAACTATAGTAGCCATTATGTTGTCGAAGGCTTTCACGGCCAGAGTTCATTAGCTGTTGTAGATTTTCTGGGTTGTGTGGCCGTGGTCTTGGCATTGTAGGACCTGACGTTTCGCCAGTAGCTGTGACTGGCATCCTCAGAGGTATAACACAGAAAGATGGAGTACTCTCTGTGTCAAGGTGAGAAGAAACCTCCTCAGGAAACAATCCATATACAAAAGAACCTCCTCAGGAAAGCTCCTCCATTAGCATGTTCACAGCTTGGGGAACACATACAAGATAATTACTCAGACCTACCCCACTTTCCTGAGTAAATATAAATTACCTGCCTACCATTTTTCTTTTCACCTTGACACAGTGAGTACTCCATCTTTCTGTGTTATACCTCTGAGGATGCCAGTCACAGCTACTGGTGAAACGTCAAGTCCTACAATGCCAAGACCACGGCCATACAACCCGGAAAATCTACAACAGCTATAGTAGTCATTATTCAAAGTGTTTGTTTAGTTTCCGTTGCCATTGGTTGATACATGGCTACCTAAACCTTTGAGTGTTCTCTCCGTGAATAAACTGACCTGTTAAATACCCATGAGAAGGAAAGAAGATGAAAAAGGAATTTGTGAACAATGTTATCCACCAATACAATGCTGGAACACAACAAAAGCACTAGACAAGGGGTTCTACTGTTGATTTAAACTTGGGATGTGTAGGTTTTTGCTTGAAGACAACAGTAATGCACAGTATACTTTTGATTGACTGAATCTATGTAATTTATCATTTTGAAATAATGGTACATGTTATAAGGACTGGGAAATGCAGTCTGTTCCCTTAGCAAGCACATCTATTATCTGAGAAGCTTGATTGCCAGAATGCAATGGGTACATGCTGGCTAGTGCCCATGCCCTACTGGCAATGAATAATGCCATTCCTGCCCACCCCCTTCATCTCCATCCCATTTTGCAATCTCAATAATGGTATAAATAATATTTATTATTTAACCTTTTTATAATCTTAGTGCCAAGTCCTTCCCTGCTATATTAAGGAAGCCTAGGGGTGCTCACAAAACAGTGAAAAAATTAAAAGTGCTGCAGATCAGTAAGTTACTCCACACCCTGGAGAGCAAAACCTTACCCTATTTATTTTCTAGCTTCCCCCCCCCACCAATTTCCTTGTTTAGGTTTCATGGTTATGACCTCAGAAGCACCAGGAAATAGATAAGTTGTGTTACTACGCGGAGTCATTCCTTGAATCCATGGCCATTTTAAGGACCTCGGCAAAGCTCACTGATAAGCCGTTAAGCTAATCAGAGGTGGCCCGCCTACTAGGCAGCCCTGGGAAACTGCCTAGGGTGCCAGAGGGAAGA
Source organism: Gekko japonicus (assembly GCF_001447785.1). Classification (NCBI taxonomy): domain Eukaryota; kingdom Metazoa; phylum Chordata; class Lepidosauria; order Squamata; family Gekkonidae; genus Gekko; species Gekko japonicus. The sequence continues at coordinate 288,478 of NW_015170296.1, read as the reverse complement.
GGAGTGCTGTAGGTAGCCCACAGCATCCTGGCCCCAGCACCACCTCCTAGGCTGCCAGGCTGGCCAAAGGCTCGGGGTGCTCCTGGGCCGGCCAGCTGGTGGGGGGCATGTGCTCAAGCCATCTAGCCTAGTGTGCAAAAAGCCCTTGGGTCAGCCCTGAGGCTAGTTCTAAATTGATCTTCCTGGAGGCAGATCATGCATAATTTGTGCCTTAGCAGGGTAAAATACAGAAAGCATCTAAAGAAAAACATACAAGATCATTTTTCAAGAACATTGTTATTGTATACATACTGGCAGAGGTTCGAAGCTGGCATCCACCAGGTGGTATGTCCCCGCTCCAAAGAAAACCTGTCTCATCACCACATCGATACCCAGCTTAGCAGACAGTCCTAGTTTGTCCAGCCACCTGGCAAATAGAATTGGGAGACAAACCTCAATGCAAAAAAAATTAAATAAATCTTAAAGGAATTAAAAGGTGGGAAGGAATATATTCTAGGCAAAGTTAGGTGGTTTTTCCCTCCAGTGCATGTGGCAGAAATGCTGGCCAATGCAAATATCCATAAGTGCTACCTTTGAATCATTCCCCAAGATTAGAGAAATGCATTTGGAAGGCTGTTTCTCAGAGGAGGGCTGGGAGCTGTTTCCTGTTGGCAGCAGAGGATTGGACTCACAATATTGGGTTTAAATTATGGGCAGAAAGATAGTGGCTGTAGGATGGAGGGGCTGTGGCTCAGTGGTAGAGCATCTGCTTTTCATGCAGAAGGTCCCAGGTTCAATTCCCAGCATCTTCAGGTTTTTTTTAAAAAAGGACTAGACAGCTGGTGATGTGAAAGACCTCTGCCTGAGACTCTGGAGAGCTGCTGCCAGTCTAAATAGACAATACTGACCTTGATGGACTGATTGCCTGATTCAGTGTAAGGCAGCTTCATGTGTGTATGTATGTATGTTGGGGGGGGGGATTTTTCTTTTGCAGTAAGAGTAGTTCAGCAGTGGAATCAGGTGCCTAGGGAGGTGGTGAGCTCCCCCTCACTGGCAGTCTTCAAGCAGCGGCTGGACGAGCATTGGTCAGGAATGCTTTAGGCTGATCCTGCACGGAGCAGGGGGTTGGACTAGATGGCCTGTATGGTCCCTTCCAACTCTGTGAGTCTACATAATCTTGGACGATGTAGAAGGAGCAAACCTACAAGGGGTTACTCAGAAGTGTACCCACTTAATTCATTAGGACTTGCTCCCAGGAAATTATGCGTTGGATTGCAGTTTTAACTTTGGTTCAGTAACTGTAGCTGAGAGGAGCGGTGGGCATTGAAGGAGAGGACTGCCCTTTGGTTTTCAAAGGTCTGTCCTTTATAAAGAATTCCAGAGCTCCGCAGGGATCCACACACATGGCTTCTTTTTGTTTAAACAGAAAGTACAAGAGTATACAAGCTTCTGAGTCGCACAGAACTCTTTTGACAGGCGTCCACCAAAAGGACAGTTCTGTGTAACTCGGAAGCTTGCCTGCTCGTACATTATAACATCAGGCTAATAAAAGAAACAATGATGTCTATTTTGTTTCCTTTAGGGCTTGCCATATAGATCACTGACACGATAGGGGTGAGTTTCCAAGACTGTCACGATCCTGGCAGTTTTGGGTTGGATGGATGTTCCCAGGCTTCAGTGAACACAAGAACGTCTCCTGTTTGGCCAAAGGAAAAGTTGCCGGTGTGTTGGCTGTGGACAGATGAGATCTCTCAGTAAACGGGATGTTCAGGTTTGTTTCAAATAGGTACCGTTATCCTTACATAAAACCAGCAAGATATGTATTGGATAGTCGAGGAGCGCCCCCTCCATAGGCCGAACTTGTCTCTCCCAGCCATACTTTCTTCCCTGGTACTGTGGCATCGACAATCTAGAGAAGACACAGAAGGGGAAATCAGTATGGGATCCTGGCCCTGGGAGACAACAGAGGCCATGGAGCAGAAGGCTCAAGCCAGCCACAGAATAAGAATTTGAACTGCCTGTTTAAGTTGGCTTTGTCGAGCTTACTGCATGCTTCTACTAGCTGGTGCAGGATTCAGCCTTTCCTTTTTTAAAAAAATAAATAAATCTATTTATTTGGTTTTTACAATGTCACACCACTTAACAATCTTCAATACACTGTATCAAAACAATATATGGTTTCCATCACATCATGAATTTTATCTATCACATAACAATTTTCCCCCGTATCAGGTTTAAGTTAAACAGTGTTCTTACGCTTTTATCTTCTTTCTTTCCCTAATCAGACTAGCTTAACTGTCATTTATACTAATCTTCCTTATTTTCAGCCAGTTATAAATTGGTTCCCATTTTTCCCAGAATTTTTCTTCCGGTTTCCGTTTTAATTCCATGTTCAGTCTATCTAATTCCGCTATTTCCAGAATCTTATCTTTTAGTTCTTTTATTGATGGTAGTGTATTGGACTTCCATCTCTTTGCGATCAAAATTCTTGCCGCTGTTAATATGTGTATAATTATATGTTTGTGTTTTTTAATTTCATCCGGGATCATATTCAATAAGAATATTTCTGGCAATAAGGGTAGATGTATTTTGGTATATTTGTTTAATATTCTTTGCAGTTTTTTCCAAAATTCTCGAACCTTATTACAATTCCACCATATGTGCATGAATGTCCCTGTATTTTTTCTACATCTCCAACATCTGTTGGAGGCCTCCGGGAAGCATTTTGCTATTTTATGGGGCGTCCAGTGCCATCTGTAGTACATTTTATATATATTTTCTTTAAATGGTACTGCTCTGGACAATTTGATTGATTTCCAAACTTTGATCCAACTACTTTCTTCTATTTTGTGGCCTATTTCCTTTTCCCATCTTAATTTAGATTTTTTATTCTCATCTTCTGGGCTGAAGTCCATCAAAAAAAAATTATAGACTTTTTGTATTAGTTTATCGCTCATTGAGAGCCATATCTTATCTAATTCTGTTTGGTTGCTATGAAATCCTATTTTCTTATCTATATTATATCTTGTTGATATTATATTCTTATCCCACCATGACAGTAGTATTTCCTGCTTTGCTAATGATTCATCCGATCTCAATTCCAACTCTTTTGTGAGTAAATTGCTATGTTTCCTTTTTTCTACCAATTATTAGAGATGGTAATGTGAATGCCTCCAATGGAGAAATCCATAATGGTAGTTTCGGGTAGCTATTTTTCTTTATCACGTTCCAAACTTTTATCAGTGCTCGCCTAATTATATGTATATGGAAGTTTGAGTGAATTTTATCCTTACCATACCAAAGGTATGCGTGCCAACCCATCGCTAAATCTGCTCCTTCCAGTGCTAATACCCTATTGTTTTCTAATTTAGCCCAGTCTTTTAACCATTCCATACACGCTGCAAAGTAATAAAGCTGCCAGTTGGGTAATGCAAATCCTCCATTTTCCTTTAACCCAGGGCTCTAGTCGGGGGGGAGCTCTCAGGTACGGAGCTCCGGAAGAGAACCTCTAGGGGGCGGGGCGGTCATGTGGTGAAGCCCCGCCCCCTTCTTTACCCCGCCCTCTGCTTCGATCCTCATTCCGTTTGGGAATGAGGATGAAGCAGGAGGGTAAGTAGCCGGGCCTTCTGACACACTTCCGGTGATGTCAGGGGGTGTGGCCTTCTGTCACTTCCGGTGATGTCAGGGGGCATGGCATATGCAAATAAGTTATGCTAATGAGTTATGCTAATGAGCTCCGGCAGCTCTTTTTCTACAACAAGACCCCTGCTTTAACCTATGTAAGTTCAAATTTATTCGCGGGTTTTTTGACTGCCAAATAAACTTCCCTACTATTTTGTTTAAATCTTTGAAATATTTATATGACTTTAATATTGGTAAGTTTTGCGCTAAAAATAAGAACGTTGGAAGAATATTCATTTTAATTGTGGCTATCCAACCTAACAGCGATAGATGTATTTTCCCCCAACGATTTAAATCTCCACTAATCTCTTTTAGTAATTTCATATAATTATCTTCGTATAATGTAGCTGTATTTTCTGTAAACCAAATTCCTAAATATTTTACTTTCTTGACTATTTCCATCTTTGTAATCTCTTTAATCTTTTCTAACAAATTATCCCTACAATTCTTTGCTATAATTTTTGTTTTTTGGAAATTTATTTTTAACCCGGCTACTTTGCCAAATTCTTGTAGATCTTCTATTAAATATTTTAAGGACTGGTCTGGATCTTCCATTACAAAGATTAGATCGTCAGCAAAAGCCTGTAATTTGAAGGTTTCCCCCTTTACTTTCAGTCCTTTTATAAGTTCATTGTCTCTGATTCTATCAGTTAAGGCTTCTAATGCAAAAATGAATAATAAAGGCGATAGTGGGCAACCCTGTCGGGATTCAGCCTTTCCTGTGCCACCAAAAATGCTTTACCTTGCTGTGTCTGAGTTCAAATCCCCGCTCTGGCATGGAAGCTTGCTGGGTGGCTTTGGGCCAGTCACACATACGCTTGGCCTAGCCTACCTCACAGGGTTGTTGTGAGGATAAAATGCAAAAGGGAGAACTATGCATGCCACCCTGAGCTCCTCGGAGGAAGGACAGAATAAAAAGGACTAGATAGATGGGACAGATGTACGCAAACTACTTACAGATGACTTTGGCAGGCTTATTCTGTAATTACTGTGTACCCACAGGGTTTTATGCAGCTAAATCATCATTCTTAATGTGCCGCAAATGCAGAACTAATAACTGCATGGATCCAACCAGGCAGTTCCTCCTACAAAGAGATGTTTCTGTTTGCAGAAGGGTATGTGGCAATTTCTGCTGATTCCCCCTTTTCCTGTTCTGTTCTGGAGAGTCTGCTGACCTCCAGGAACAAAATGGTGAGGGGGGGGGGGGGGGGGGGGGGACTGTGCTGCATCAGAAAGGAGAAACAAGAAAGTTCTGCTCTGTAAAGTCCATATATGGTTGGCTAGTAAAGGTAAAGGTTTCCCTTGCTCGAAAGCCAGTCGAGTCCGACTCTAGGGTTGCGGTACTCATCTCCGTTTCAAAGCCGAAGAGCCAGCGCTGTCCGAAGACGTTTCCGTGGTCATGTGGCCGGCATGACTAAAAACCAAGGCGCACGGAACGCTGTTACCTTCCCACCGAAGTGGTACCTATTTATCTACTTGCAATGTCTTGCTTTCGAACTGCTAGGTTGGCAGGAGCTGGAACTAGAGACGGGAGCTCACTCCGTCATGCGGCACACTCGGGTCTCAAACTGCTGAACTACCGACTTTCCACAGCCTGCAGTTCAGCATCTTAACCACTTGGGTCACCGCAGCTCCTATATGGTTGGCTACATGCCAATAAATAACACCACCACCACCAACAAAAACTATTGTGCCAGTAGTATACATGACGATTAAAAGGTTTTTTTTTTAAAAAAGCAGAAGTGCAGAGGCAACTTAAAGACTGTTGTTTTTGGTGAAAAGTGCTGTCAAACCGCAGCTGAATTATGGCAAGAGATGTTTCAGAGGTGGTTTGCCATTTCCTGCCTCGGCATCATGACCCTGGACTTCCTTAGTGGTCTCCCATCCAAATACTAGCCAGGGACAACCCTGCTTAGCTTCCGAGATCTGACGAGATCGAGCTAGACTGGGCTATCCAGGTCAGGGCATCTGTGTTCTCAGACAGGGTTGTCATCCTCCATTCACGGCCTGCAGATCTCCCTACTGAATCCAGAAGTCGAATTGTATCAGATCTGCATATGCGAACTTGCAACTCAGCAGCTTCTTGCTGAAGTCTCCCTTGGAAACTTTTCCACTGAAGTACAGCAAGCTAGGCAGTTGTTGAATGTCTAGGGGAAATAGAAATGCTCCCCTGCTGGTACTTTGGTAGTGGAAAGGGCCCCCAAGTTGCAGGTGACTTATGGCGACCCTGCAGGGTTTTCAAGCCAAGAGATGACCAGAGGAGGTTTGCTATTGCCTGCGTCTGTATAGTGACCCTGGGCTTCCGTGGTAGTCTTCCATCCAAACACTAACTGGGACTGACCAATGTCCCCTCTAAGCTGAGTAAGTGTGAGCTAGCTCACAGTTTTTTAGCCTCCAGCTCACACATTTTTGTCTTGGCTCAGGAAGGATGGCTCCAGAGCAAACTAATTCATGCAGTAGCCAAATCGTGCGCTCACAACTTCAACGCCAGCAGCTCACACAGTAGAATTTTTGCTCACAAGACTCCGCAGCTTAGAGGGACACTCTAAGCTACCCTCTGTAGCTTCCAAGTTCTGACGAGACTGGCCTAGCCTGGGCTATTCAGGTCAGGGCCCTTAAGGACCAACAACGCTTATTCAGCATCACCTTTCGTGAGGTAACGCTCAACCCATCAGCGCCATATACAACACAGCAGGTATGGGTGCATACTGCTCGCATCTGACGAAGTGAGTTCTGGCTCAAGCAAACATATGCTGAAGTAAACGTTGTTAGTCTTTAATGTGCCCGTGGACTTCTATTTGATGGAACAGACTAACACAGCTATCCCCATGGAATAAAAAAATATGTCAATCTGGAAGAGTCAGGGTGTTATTTAAAAAAAGAAAGGGTGATATTTAAAAAAAAAAGGATGGAAGAAAGACAAGCAAGGATAATGAGAGCCAGTGTGGTGTGATGGTTAAGCGTGTCAGACTAGTATCCAGGAGACCCGGGTTCGAATCCCCACTCATGCAACAGAAGCTTGCTGTGTGACCTTGGGCCGGTCACACTCTGTCAGTGTAACCTACCCCGCAGGGTAGGTTGTGAGGATAAAATGGAAGAGAGGAGAACGATGTAAACTTCTTTGGATCCCCATTGGGAAGAAGTATAGATGTGGGAGGAATAAGCACAGCTGTGATGACTTGTTCTTGGGGGCTAAGTTCCAGCGGATGAGCAACAGGGGCTCAGCCGAAATCTTTATGGAAAAGGTGGCCTTTGAGAGCAAATTGGAAGGAAAAGAGGGAGGTGGCACTACACAGGAAGCTCTGAGCCACTGTAGTGGAGGAGCCAGGCCTTCCCCCAGAGTGTTCATTAGATTATATTTTGTGCACCACCCCAAAATCCAGCCATCCACAGAGATGCCTTGTACCTGCTGAACAGCCTGTACGTCTGCAATGAAGGTATCCAGCACATCCGGACTGAGGAAATCCTCTCGGGTGGCATTCCGTCCATTTACATAGTAACTGCAAAAACCAAGAGGCACACGTAAACCTGAGGCTCATTGCCTGCTGTTTCTATTCAACCTGGTTCTCCACTGTGAAGTCGAATCTAGTTAATCTTTATTAAGCCACTTTGGTGTAGTGGTTAAGTGAGCAGACTCTAATCTGGATAACCGGGTTTGTTTCCTCACTCCCCCACATGCAGCTGCTGGGTGTCCTTGGTTCAGTCACAGTTCTCTCAGAGCTGTTCTCTCAAGAGCAGTTTCTCTCAGAGCTCTCTCAGCCCCACCCACCTCACAGGGTGTCTGTTGTGGGAGAGGAAGGGAAGGAGATTGTAAGCAGCTCTGAGGCTCTGAGTGACTTTATGGAATTATCCCTCATTGAAGTGCCTCCTCAAGCCTGGCCCTCCTCAAGCTCCACCCCCAAAATCTCGATGTATTTCCCAACCCAAAGCTGGCAACCCTAGCCTGTACTCCCTCTAATTCAAAATTTAAAATCCTTCGCCAGAAGAGGTGAAGACAGCAACGTCTTCAGATGACTATGGATTAGATGACTAGAGGATAAACCTATTCACAGATGCTGAACCACACTCTGCTTGTCAGCTTCCCTAGGTACATGGCTGGCTGGTGCTGGAAGAAGAGGCCCAGATCCAACCATGTTAAGGACACTGAAGTACCTTATATGTTGTCATGAAGGAGTGGTGACTTTTGCCAGTTTCCTCTCCACCTTCAGAATCAAAGCAATGGTGTTCTGGAAGGTCAGTTGACCCCCGGAACAAAATTTCAGAATGCTTCAGTGGACTGCAGTGGGAGGGAGGAATCAGCAAAATTCTTCGCCACCCCCCTTTAAGAAAACTGAAGGACAGTTAAGTCTCCTTAACTGCCTAGTGGGATCCAGGCCAGAATGTTGGTCTAGACCCGGGGTGTCAAACATATGGCCTGGGGGCCAGAACCGGCCTGTCCAGGGCTCTTATCCAGCCTGCAAGCAACTGGTGTGAGGGAGGGAAGGTAGGAGGCTGTGGGGGAGGCTGTGGGGGTGAGTGGGTAAGCAGGCACACATAGTGAGGTGTGCATGATCGAAGTGTCAAGAAATAGAAAAGAAATGGCTAGGGGGCAGGACTATGAGGCTGAGGTAAAATAGTGTGGGGGGAATGGCAGCGAAGGTGAAGAAAGAGGAGGCAAGGTTTCCCCCCCCCCCTCCTGCCTGCTCTGACTGCAGCTCAGCAAAGGCTGGTGAAGCCACTAACTGGGGGGGGCAGAGCCGAGTGGCCGGCACTGCCACTGCTGCACCAACCAACTTTGTGTTTTTTTCAAATGGTGACCGTGAAGGGGTTGGCGAGAGAGGGTGTGTGGGGCAGCAGTTTGCCAATGAAGCGATGGGGCCTGCAGGGGAGAGAGAAGGAGGAGGAGGAGGGCTGGTGCACGGATTGGGAGGCAACTGGACTGTCTTGTGCGTGCCACTCTGAGAAGAAAGACGTCCCAGCCTCGGAAGCGAGTGGAGTGAAGGGAAAAAGGGGTGCCACTGTTACCACCACATGTCTGAATAGCCACAGAGCTGGGAGGCAGAGTGAGTCTCGGGGAGGGTGGGGTATGGCGACCTCCCTTCTCCCCCACACCTCAGCCCATGAAGGAAAAGTGGTAATGAAAGGACAAAAAGTACCCCTTGGAGGTTTTGGGAACAGCCTGTCCCTCAGGCCTTCTCCTCATCCCCACTGCTTCTGTGAGAAATGCAGGAGGGATGAGAACTGGGGGTGGGGGATCTGGGAAAGCCAGGTTCGGACCCCCATCACCACCACAACAACAACCCTGTGAGGTGGTCCAGGCTGAGCAACCAGCCCCGTGTCATCTGAGTCACCCGGGGCTGGTTGCTCAGCCTGGACCACCTCACAGGGTTGTTGTTGGTGGGATGGGGTGGTGGAGGGGGAAGTCCGGTGTGCCTCCTCGAGATCCTCAGAGGTAGGCCGGAGGAAGAGAGGGGGAAAAAAGCAAGAGACAGATCATAGCTGTGCTCTGGGCATATGGGGGTGTGTACTGAAAAACAACCTTCTTTACTTGCAAGTAGGATGACTTGTCTCCTAAAAGTGCTATATATGTATAAAGTAACTAATTCGTATGGAAATGTAAGTTTTATCGTATCCCTTGGAAGAAACCGAGTCTCGAATATGATTAAATACATTTAATGGGGCTTTTGTTGATTCCTAGTAAATCAATTGCTTTCACTCCTAGGAATCAATTGCTTTTGTTTGTATTTTGAGTAAAAAATTATATCGTTAATTGGGTTTGCCTGTGTCATTTATAAAGTTTATATCTTTTGTACCTCGCGTTACGTTGTATGGCACACATGGCTCGGCCCAACAAAGTTATGTCAGCTCTGGCCCTCATACCAAATGAGTTCGACACCTGTGGTCTAGACAGCCCTTGATGCGATCCAGCATAGGACATTCTCATGTAGTATACTCTGAGGTAACGGCTGAATAACAAAGCTGCTGGATGTAAATGGCGTACTTACTGGTGCCACGTGACAGAATCAATTACTTTCCCTCCCGATTTCAGGAAGCTGTAAAGGAAACAAACAGGGATGATTTCATTGCTCGCTTTCTCTTTTTCCCTCAGAGTCTAAATTTGTGGGAAGTGTGACAAGCAGACTAGACAATAATGCTCTCATCTAATATCATACCCAGGAGCCAAATCAGGGGCTGCAAGGCAGTCAGTCACTGGGTGTTTCAGTGGTAAAATGATTTGTGAGGAGACTGGCACGTGATGGAAGGGATCACATTAGGGATGCCAACCTCCAGGTGGGGCCTGGAGTTCTACCAGAATTACAGCTGATCTCCGGACTATAGAGGTCAGTTCCCCTGGAGGAAATGGCAGCTTTGGAGGGTGGATTCCGTGGCACTGTACCATGCTGAGGTCCTTCCCTTCCCCAAATTCTGTCATCCGTAGCCTCTGCCTCCACTTCTCCAGGAATTTCCCATCCCAGAGTTGGCAACGCTAGGTCAGGTACCTGATGCACAAATAAATCCTCATTACCGGGTGACCTCATGTCTGCCTCACGAAGTGCTTACTTTTCCGCCGACCCACTCACTCTGTTTCCTCATGTACTGAACAGGTCATGACTTTGCCCTCACTGAAGGCCAAACCACCCATTACGATGGAAAACCCTGAGCAGAACTCCCGGCTTATTTTTTAACAATAAAAAAGCAGGCATGGTGTGTTGAGTGTGCGTGGGCTCTGTGTGCAACATGGGTTGGGGCCTTAGCTCCGGGAAGGTAGATGGTGGAGGTTAAACCTTTCTCCCATCCCCTTACTCTATCTCCCCAATAAATATCACACTTCGTTCTGGAATAAAGAAGAGCCTTGTTGGGGGATCTTGCAGCAGGACACCTGGGTTGGCGGAGTCACTTCTTCATTCCCTGTGGCACAACAAATGGGTTCTTGTGAGGTCTATCTTACAGTTGCCCAATGCAGATAACTTGTCTGTGTGTTGACTCACCATGCATGGAGGATAGAGTGGGCCATGAGCACACAGGCTCCACCTGTTGCCTCCACCAAGTTATCTGCATGGTGCAAAAGGTGGTGGAAGTGCCTGCAGGTACACCCTCTTCCCATGATCACCAACTTCCTCTGTGTGTTTGCACCATACAAAGGACTTGTGCAGAGGTGGTGGGGTGGTCTCATGCCCACTTTACAACCCCATGTGGTGAGTCAAAGAGCAGATGGATGAGACCACTGGTCTATAACGTGTCTATAACGTGTCTACTTTGACTGGCAGCAGCTCTCCAGTATTTTGGACAGAGGTCGTTCAAATTCCCTGGCACCTGAAGACGTCAGAGATTGACCTAGGCCCTTCTGCATGCAAACCAGATGCTCTGTCACTGAGCTATGACCTCACCTCCAAGATAGGACTTATGTTTGCAAGTGAAAGTATAGCTGCATGATACATTTTTGTGAGAGTGTGTGTGTGTGTGTGTGTGTGTGTGTGTGCCTGGAAGTTGTGGTTGTGTTCTGGCGACCCCTAGTGGGGCTTGGACATTTCAGAGAGGTGGCTTGCTATCTGCGTCCCGATCCTGGTATTCCTTGGAGGTCTCCCACCCAAGTACTTGCCAGGGTTGGCCCTGCTTAGCTTCTGAGATTGGACTTCCCTGGGCTATCCAGATCAGGGCTGTATGATACATTTTTAAAAAAAATTTAACCAGCATTCAGGCGACAAACACTGCTTAACGCAAACTGTGGTTAATTGTTATGCCTGCACTCGGCCAAAGTATCAGGGGAGCGGTGGCACAGTGGGTATATCCCACTGTCTTAACATCTGAACTGTGTTAGTTCGAGCCCCGCACTGGTGTGAGCAGCCAGCCTGTTGTCCCCAGCTCATCGTCCACCCAGCGATTCAAAAGCTTCGGCGAGTAGATAAAATGGGAACCACTCCTTAGAGAGGGTGGGCACGCCAATCTCCCTTGTGGGAGGGCGTTAGCTGACGGTTGGACGTCCTGGTCAAGGCTTGTAAGGCGATACAGCTTCCCGGCTACGACAAGAACTCCTGCAATGGATGTTCCGGCCAGGCGGTGGCAGTGTGGTGATTGACATACGGGTCCTGAAGCCTGACCAGCAAAGCAGCCGTGCGGGAAAATGAGGGAGCCAGGCAGAAGACGTCTACACCGGGCAATGATAGCGCGTGCAATTAAAATGAATATATGTTGTCTTCCCTATCCCCTACAAACATTGTTAGTCCCTTGTCTATATTGATTAACTGTACATTGCTTTGAGCCCACTGGGGAAAGCGATTAATAAATGGAAAGTATTATTATTTGTGAGCTGATCAACCTGACCCGACAAAATACTTTCTTCTTACCTCCTCAGCAACCTCTGAGTGTGCTTTCGAGGCCTGCCTACATCAGGTCCGCAGAGTTTGGAGTTTCTATAGTAGCTGTAGTTGCTCAGAAGGTGACGTAGCTGTATGAAGTCTTGTCCTAACTGGAAGCCGTCAATATGAATGCCAGACTTCAGCCTGAAGCTGTTCGGCTCTAAAGAAAACACACGGGAACAGTTGTTTCCTTAGATAATTTTCCAAGGAAGGGTTTGCTGTGACTCATTCAAAATATGTACAGTGGTAATCATCAACCCAAAGTACAGAATATCAAAAGAGCCGTTAGATAAGCTTCAAAGCCACAGAGAACACTCAGAACAAGAGACAAATGAAGCACTCCAGCTCAGGACATTTCCCAGGGCCATGCAAAGCAGTGGGCAAAAATATCTGATATACTGATCCCAAAACTCTAATCTCAGAAATCCCACTGCACCTTGTTATCAGCCATTCCAGAAAGGGCTGTTTGCTGCTTCTGCCAGCAATGAATGGATTGTTACTGACTCCTTAGATCATCCCCCAGTTTACAGGTTCAATATAAAGTTGCCTTCAAAGCATTTAGATGTTTGGAAGTGGGGCAGGAGTCATAGCGCCATAGAAGAGCATGCGGAAAGCCCCTTGTTCCTGCCATCTCTAGCAAAATGGGTTCTCAGGTATATATACACATATACATACTCTTTTACGCACACTAAATAATGCACTTTCAATCTACTTTCAATGCACTTTGCAACTGGATTTTACTGTGTGAAATGGCAAAATCCACCTTCATACTGTTAGTGAAGTGGATTGAAATTGCATTAATATTTCGCATGTGTGAAAGCGCAAGCCTGCATGTGTGTAAGTCATCTTTTCAAGGTAAATGAAGCTTATTAGGGTCCCAAAATATATAACAGCTTGTTTTTGATCCAGAGGTCACAGTGCCTATAACAGCCCCTGTTCATTTGGGATAACTTTACAACAGAAACAGCACATCCAACTCTAAATTCAAGATTCCAATCAAGTAGCTAAATGACAACAGCAGAAAAGGGTCTTGTGGTACCTTGGACTTTATTGAAGCACAAGTTTTTATGGACGAGGGCACTCTTTATCAGATATGTGAAGTGTGTCCACAGTCAGCATGTCTGCCTGTCTTTCTAGAGAGAAGACACTGTAAAAGAGGTTAAACCCTGTGAAATGCAAGAGACACATACTGATATTTTCTATGCAAATCTCAAATGCATACAAGATAAGCGCAGCAACCAGGTAAACAGGTGCTGTTATGAAAGTTCCTGGTGCTTATCTTGAGCTTTGCATAGAAAGTCACAGAAAAGTCACTGCCTGCTCCACTTGCACTGAATTGCCTTTTGATCTCACTGTTTACAATGTCTTCTCCCTGTGCCCGAGTGCAGGTATATGCCTTTATCTATCTCTGCCAACTGAGGACACAACACAGCAAGAGATGGATAAATAGCCTTGTCTGGAAAGCTATTGGTCACAATTCTGCAGTTTTGCAGGGCTGGATTAATTATTTTTTAAAAGGAGTTTATGGTTCCCATCTCCCTGGTGTTCATTTTCACACATGTTCACATGTAAGCGTGTACAAATTCTGGACGTACCGTTCCCGAGTTCCCAAGACATGTTGTAGTTCTTAGAATCACAATAATCCAAAACGAACCGAGCGTTCGAGCTGTCCCACTGGGAGCTGCGGGTCCGGAGCAATGCATTGAGTCCAAAGATCAGATGCAGCTCTGAACACTGGGCAAAGTTGTACAGAATGTCCATCGTGCTTCCTGTGAAGAGAGGGAGGGAGGAAATAAGATTCCCCCACGAAAAAAGCACAAAAAACTGCACACCCAGGGGTCATTTCCTACAGGAGCGGAACTCTGGCAGTAAGGAGCCCAGGGGGTGGGCACATGCAACAAGCCCCGCCCCCTGCTCCCAGTAGCCCTCAGTCGGGCCACGAGGAACAAGAAACAGCCAGGTAAGTTGCAGAGACACACACCCCCGGCCTGCCTTCAGGTACAAGCTCTCCCTCCTCTGTGAGGACAGATCTGCACGTCTCCCCCCCCCCCGACAGCTAGCAATCCAAAACAGTCCAGTGGAGCCTGAGCGGTGGGTGTTGCCTTCTGACACACTTCCGGTGAAGTCAGGGGGTGTGGCACATGCAGAGTTATGCTAATGAGTTATGCTAATGAGCTCCTGCACCTCTTTTTCTACGAAATGACCCCTGCGCACACTCATATTACAACGCTGAATTTCTAGGGAATTTTTCCAATCCCAAATGATTGAATTCAACTTACTGGAGATCTGTAAGCCGTATGGCCAATGTGTTCAGGGTGCTTAACTCATGTGTCAGCACACAGCACACTGGTCCCCCAACTGTCTGTACAGGAGACACAGGGAATCATGAGTTGCTCATGTGCCAGGGCCGGCTGGGCATTGGCAACCTGGAGCTCGTAAAGAAAGACACTTTACTGCTGTAGATAGAAATCCTACGGGGAAAAGCTGTGGCTTGGTGGGACAGCAACTGCTTTTGCATACAGATGATCCCAGGTTCAGTCCCTGGTACACCTAATACAAGAATTTTACAAGGGCCAAACTACACACTACCCATGTGTTAAGTCGCTCACTTAAAGCAGTCGGAGAGTGATTCAGCAAGAACACAACTTTATTCTTCAACTCGAACACAACTCCAACACGGATCAACATCTGATAGCCAGAACAGCCTTTACATTGCAGCTGTCCTGCTTTTAAACATTCCCGGCTAATGTAGCCACACCCACTGTACAAATACCAACCAATAAGGTTGTTCACATAAGGACCAATCACGGATGTTCCCGCTCAGGGAGCTTGCTTGAAAGTGATTGGTTAGGTGCTTCCTGGGCTAGTAACACGATTGGATGGATTTGGATCCTAGCCCAGGACGAAGCTTTACATTACACTTCAATTAGATGTTTCACAACATATCATGCATTCAAGGCAGCTTTGAATACACTACACCATGTGAGCCAGGTCACAGTTCCCACTGTGCGGACACCATGTGCCCTGACTGCGGCATGTGGAGCCCCACACTGGGGCCGTTTCGGCTTGAGAAAAGTGTGCTGGAGGGAAGCCTGAGCCACATCAGGCCCCAGCATGCTTGCGAACATCTGTTCCCTGCATCACATCTGTCTGCACAAAGAGTGAGGGGAATCCCGGCCGATGTGTGCCACAGAGGTAACGTGAAGTTCAACACGTAAGTGGCAGATGATGGGAAAGGTCCTTCATGGCCTAACATCCTGCCAGTCAAATACTGAGCTAGATGGAGAAGTAAGAGCATAAGGCTGCCTCAGATGTTCACCCCACGTTTTATTTATTTATTTATTTGCATTTTTACCCCGCCCTCCCCGCGAACAGGCTCAGGGCGGCTTACACAGGGGCATAAGCCCATACATAACACAATATAAAACAGTAAAAACCATTAGATCACACAAACAGGATAAAGTGCTCCATGCAGACAAGATGGTCTCTGAGGATGGTAGCAATCATTTCCTTAGGTGAATTTGTCCTATCGATGGTCCAAGCCAGTCCAGCGGCATCAGTGCCATGCAAACTTATGGCCGTTCTTCCGGGGACCACTCCCAACCCTGCTGTTTCAGTGGTGGTGTTAGTAGAAGTGGCGGCCCCTATATAAAAGCCTGGCGGAAGAGCTCTGTCTTGCAGGCCCTGTGGAACTGCATAAGGTCCCGCAGGGCCCTGATCTTCTCCGGGAGCTCGTTCCACCAGGTGGGGGCCGCCACTGAAAAAGATCTGGCCCTGGTCGCAGCAAGCTTTACCTCCCGGGGGGCCTGGAATCGCCAGGCGATGTTGCGTCCCCGACCGAAGTGCTCTTGGGGGTATGTATGGGGAAAGGCGGTCCCTCAGGTAGGTCGGACCCTGGCCGTTGCACTTTATTGTCTTGTTTCAGGTAGGTAACGGTATTGGTCTGCACAAGATTCGAGTCCAGAAGCCCCTTATCCAGGGTACAGGCTTTTGCAAGTCAAAGTTCTTATACTCTGGAAATCTTGTTGGTCTTTAAGCCACACCTGGACTTGAAACTTGCTCTTTATTGCCTTGGGAACCGCTTCCAATATTTCTGTTTCCACGCTAAATGTCCAGGAACCAGGTGTACAAATGTTTCTTTACCTTACCCTATAAAACGCCAAGCAAAGTTCAGTTCTAATGCCACAGCTCGGGGGGGGGGGGGTTTGCATAGAGACCAGCCCTGGTTAATCCTCGACTTTTCTAGGGGAAAGGATCTTATGCAGAAGAGCTGAGAAGGAACTTTCACTGCCTGAGACCTTGAATAACTGCTTATGGCCAGAGTTAACTGTACTGAGCTAGACGGGCAAATCGGGTGGTTTCTTTTGGAATCCGACCAAGGCCTGCTGCAAGTTCAGCCTTGTGCAAATGCAACATCAGGGCTGGGCCCCAGAACCAAAGATTACGATGTGCTGAAACTGCACAACCCCTGTTAGAAATAGACGGGACATTTTAAAAAACAAAGGTGCTTTCAGGTGTCACGGTCACCTGGCAAGCACAGCACTGTACATTTAGGCTACAATCCTAGGGACGCTTTCCTGGGAGTCGACCCCATTGAATAAGAACATAAGAACATAAGAGATGCCAATGTTGGATCAGGCCAAAGGCCCATCCAGTCCAACACTCTGTGTCAGAGTTACTCCTTACTCCAGAGTTGCTGAGGCTTGCTTTCGTAGTGTCTGAATTATTTAGCGGTCCTAAATCGGCTGCAACTTGATGGCACTTCCCACCACCAACTTTAATTTATGGTACAGGTTCCAGAAACGTGTATGTGGATCTCTGCCAAAGTGGATCTCTGCCAAATGTCCTTCTGTTTTTTTCTTTCACATTAAATGCTGGTGACATTCCTGCAAATAAGTTTATCCACTTCCTATTTCTGGTCAGAGAGAAGCAGAAAGACCTTCTAATCACCTCTGGGTTTTAAATTTGTCTTCTGGGAGAGATCCAGAGTGCTTTATCAGCTATGAACAACCGCTTGTGGCTGGCCATGATATTTCCGTCAGATCCAAAAGAGGTCTGCCCTGAATAAACAAATGTCGTATCCAAAGCAGCAAAGGAAGTCTCTGATCAGCACCCAATTTCAACAGGTGCACTGTTCCAAAATGTGTGAAAACTGGAGGGCCCACAATATTGGCTCCGCACATTGATTGACTCACTCCTGCACAAGCCAAGATGTGGGCAAAGGGCTCTCTAAGCCTTGTCCTCCCCTGCAGGAACAGCAACAGAGGCCCTGGCAGATCCCGCCAATTACCCATAAGAGCCACTCACTTGCATTTGCCAGCTCTGGCGCATTATGCCCAGCTGATATGCATAAGCCGAAGACCATGCAGAGCCTCAACTGAGAGAATGCAACTGAGGTACATATTAGGGAGGCCTTGGGGCAAAAGGGGCCACATTTAATCCGTGGGCTACCAGTACCCTATCCCTTCTGGCAGGGCTTTTTTGGTAGAAAAAGCCCAGCAGGAACTCATTTGCAAAATAGGCCACGCCCAACAGCAGAAACTCATTAACATATTAGGCCACACCCCTGACAGTGTGGCTCATTAGCATATTCGGCCACACCCCATGCCTTCCCTTGGCTTGCCCGGGCAAGCCGGCCCTTGGACAGGCCAGGGGAAGCATTTAAATGCCCCCCCCAATCCTTCCAGGGCCTCCCCTGGCCCGCCCGCCTTAGAGTCGCGGGGGGGGGGGTTCGCTCTCCAGGCCTTCCCTTTGTAGCCAGGCACACAGAGGTTTTGGCTGTAGTGGGTGTGGCCAACTCTGTGCCTCCCCGGGCCCCCCCGCCTTAGAGGCGGGGGGGGGGGGGGTTCGCTCTCCAGGCCTTCCCTTTGTAGCCAGGCACACAGAGGTTTTGGCTGTAGTGGGTGTGGCCAACTCTGAAGCCAGCTGGAACTCCGTTCCTGCGTGTTCCTGTTCAAAAATAGCCCTGCCTACTGGAAGGACAGTTCCTGTTTCCATGCTCCATTATTTCCAGTAACAGCCAAAGCGAGACATTCTAACGAGCATATAATGATCGCAGGCGCCTTACTTGTGATGGTGGTGTTTTTGTGTTTCTTCTTGTCTAGCTCCCCACGGATCAGCACCTCCTGGAAGGGCCACTGTAACTCCAAGTGCTCTATCAGGTCCAAAGGTGCTGGTCTGAATCCACAAACGTCTGCAGCATCTATCACATTAGAGAGACAGAGATGCAGACATGGAGAGGGGCACAGAGAGAGAGAGAAAGAGAGAGAGAGAGAGAGAGAGAGATCTTAGGGTTAAACAGAGACTGATGATAACCTTTCCCAAATTAATTTCCTTTGCAAAGAAGTATAGTTGCTGTGCAAGTAACCTCTTCCCAGTGACCTATTTCTCCAAAGACTGAATCAGACAGCTAAGCTGAAAATGTCCAAAGGCACTGGAATATTAAACTAAGCTCTGAACATCCTTCACCCATATGAACTTCCTTGAGCAGTGCGATCCAGAACGCAGGCTTTGCTCTCTGTGTTCCTGGTACTGGAGACTAAGATGTATGGCATAAGGCCTTCTTCATAGCGGAACTAACAGAATTCCGGCCCTGAGGTGGAAATCTGGGTCTTTTCTCCTTTTCCAGAAATCTGGTTAGGATGTCATGCCCAGGTTACACTGAAGCTGATCCTTTTTAGAACTCCTTGCATCTGTGGTTAGGATTTGTTTATAGGCATTCAGCACATTAGAAAAACACAATTTGTATATCCATTGATATACCTGGGGCAGGTGGGGGGCATTCTCTATGGCCACCTTAGCGTAGAGAAACAGATAGATAAAACAGATAGATAGAAGTAGAAGAAGAGATTGGATTTATACCTCGCCCTTCACTACCCGACAGAGTCTCAGAGCAGCTTACAGTCTCCTTTCCCTTCCCCTCCCCACAACAGACACCCTGTGAGGTAGGGGGGGTTGAGAGAGCTCTTTCGAGGACAGCTCATGAGAGAACAGCTCTGAGAAAACTTGTGACTGACCCAAGGTCACACCAGCAGCTGCATGTGGAGGAGTGGGGAATCAAACCCAGTTCTCTCAGATTAGAGTCCGCGCTCTTAACTGCTACACCAAACTGGCTTTAGATGATAGCTAGACAGACAGACAGATATGCTAAGGTGGCCATGGAGAATACAGATATATAGATATTTGCCATCAAGTCATAGGTGACTTACAGTGACCCTGCAGGGTTTTCCAGGCAAAGGACGTTCAGAGGTGCTTTGCCATTGCCTGCCTCTGCATCATGACCCTGGTATTCCTTGGTAGTCTCCCATCTAAATACTAGCCAGGGCTGACCTTGCTTCGCTTCTGAGATCTGATGAGATTGGGCTAGCCTGGGCTATCCAGGTGAGGGCATGTTTCGTATAGTCTCTGGCATATTATTAATGCTGAATACATGTTTGCAAACCAGCTATGTAGGCCTCTTGATTCAGGAAGTGTCTTCGTCTCCCAGTCCATAATGGAATGTGTGTTGCTGAGGCAGATTCTTCCTCCCCATTAAATAACTCGAGCATTAAAAAAAAGTAGATATTGCTGCTTACCCAAAGTGCCTGAGGTAGTTCACAAGAATAACAATCATGAATGCAGCCCATGCACAATTAGGGCTGCCAGGTCCCTCCTGACAACCAGCAGGAGATGGGGCGGGGGGGGGGGGCTTACAAGGATAAAAGGAAAGGCCTAGGCCTCATTGCTGGCGTCGCATAGGAACTGACGTCACTCCAGCAACATCCAGGTGATGCCCTGGTATTTGGGGGGGAGGGGAATCTATGGTAGAAGCTGATTTTACCACAGAGTCTTTGCCCAAATACCAGAGTGTTGTCGAGACGTCACTGGCACAGTGAGGTCACTTCCTGTGCAATGCCAGCTATGAGGCCTAGGCCTTCTCCTCTCTCCTGGTAAGTCTTCCCTGCCAACCAGCTGATTGGCATCTGTGGGTAGGGCCCGGCAGCGGGGAACCCCCATCTCCACCAAGGGGTCTGGCAACCCTACCGACAATATAACCCACAATACCTGAACATTGCTGGGAAAGACTGAAAGCTGTAGTTTTGATTTTGCTGGATCAAAAATAAATTAACTTAAAAACAAGACTCTTTAGCAGACAAAAAAATTAATTGTCCGATAGTCTTGATATTACCAGCATACTATCAATGGTGATATTGTGTTTTATTTTATTTTATTTTATTTATTTATTTATTTATTTATTAGATTTATACCCTGCCCTCCCCAGCGGGCTCACGGCGGCTACAACAGAGGCAATTGCCATAACAACAGTTAAAACAGCATAAAAACAATCATTAAACAGTATAAAACAATCATTAAGTAAAGTGCGGTGCTCTTGATGTTAAAATTTTCTTAAACCAGGATGAGTTCCATTTATCAACCTAACCTGACAGCATACATTCTTTGGTTAACTAGGCGTCTGTTTTATTAACATGCCTAGTGCTAAATAGATGTTTGAACAAATGACTGAGCCTCGCTCAGGAATTCCATGCCTGTCAGCAGCTCTGAACTCTTGTAACAGGATGAAATTGACATTCACATCTAATATAATAGAACCGCTGACACCCGTCTGTGAAAAATCCAGACCAGAACTTCTAGAAAGCTTGTCTTTTTCACTTCAATGCACAGATAAATTCTAGTAACACAAAGAGAGGGGGTTTGGAGTGTGTGTGAGTGGGCTACTAGAGTTACCAATCTCAAGGTGGGGTCTGGAATTCCCCCGGAATTATAACTGATCATACTTCAGAATTCAGTTCCCCTGATGGAAGCAGTAGCTTTGGGAGAGGGGAAACTCTATGATCTATCATAGAGTCTAGGAGAAATAGAAGTCCTAGAGTGACATACTTGCTGATCCACCTCCCCATCCCAAACTCCACACTTTCTAGGCACTGACCCTAAATCTCACTAAATTTCTCAAGCCACGAGCTGGCAAGCTTAGGACCTATGCACAAGAAAGCAAACAGTCCTTGTAGAAAGTTGTCTACGGACCAGAGCTTCATTTCTAAAAAGACAAGTGCCAGAAATTGCAACCTGATTTGAAGGCCATGTCTTCTGCTTCAATGTCTTTTCAACTTAATCCTAGACAGGCTTTCTTGCCAGGGGCCTCCCCTAGTATTATACTGAGGCCCAATCCAGTTAATGTCAGTTATGACAAATGCCCATTAAAAGCAAATCACTTACACTTGACTTGTAGTTGTCACAAGTCTGAGTCATGGCAAACTTTGACTGGATTAGAGTCTTGTTTCTCAGTTCATTCACTGTGTTTTCGAAGTGCTAAAACACCCCCCCCCCCAAGTATCTGTTGCTGGGCATTTCAGACCACACTGGATGTCTGAACAGCATCCCCCACCAAATGCTCCCAGATCAAAGAAAATTGGCACGTCAGGAGGAAGATTTGCATTAGAACCTTCTCCTTAACGTCTAATTTTTCTGCAGTGGGCCACTGTGGTGGAGTGATCAGAGTGCTGGACTAGGAACGTGGGGACCCAGGTTCCAATTTCTGCTCTGCCATGAATGACTGCTAGGTGACCTTGGGTCAGTCACACGCTCTCAGCCTAACCTGAGGCTCAAATGGAGAAGAAAAGAACAATGTAAGTTGCTTTGGGTCCCCATTGGAGAGAAAGGGAGAATAAATAAAATGAGTGGGGAGGGAAAATTCTGTTTGGTACTTCACCTGTTACAGCCTTTTGAAGGCTTTGGTGTATCTATTTTAGCTCTAAATAACGCTTAGCAGGAAGTGAAAATACATATATTTGCCTCTTATATGAAGAAGAAGAAGAACAGATTGGATTTATGCCCCACACTTCACTACCCAAAGGAGTCTCAGAGCGCCTTACAATCTCCTTTCCCTTCCCCTCCCCACAACAGACACCCTGTGAGGTAGGTGGGGCTGAGAGAGCTCTCTCAATAACTGCCCTTGAGAGAATAGCTCTGAGAGAACTTATGACTGACCCAGGGTCACACCAGCAGCTGCATGTGGAGGAGTAGGGAATCAAACCCTGTTCTCCCAGATTAGAGTCTGTGCTCCTTACCACTACACCAAACTGGCTCTTTAATAGCATTTATTTATTTATTTATTTAATAGTATTTATTTATTTATTGCACTTATATCCCACCCTCCGCCACAGTGGGCTCAGGGTGGCTCACAGCATGAATAAAATACAAGGCATATATAATTACACCAGTTTGGTGTAGTGGTTAAGTGTGTGGACTCTAATCTGGGAGAACCGGGTTTGATTCCCTACTCCTCCACTTGCAGCTGCTGGATGACCTTGGGCAAGCCATAGTTCTGTCAGAGCTGTTCTTAAAAGAGCAGTTTCTGTCAGAGATCTCTCAGCCCCACCTACCTCACAGGGTGTCTGTTGTGGGGAGAGGGAGGGAAAGGAGTTTGTAAGCCGCTCTGAGACTCCTTGTGAAGGGTGGGATATAAATCCAATCTTCTCCTCTCCTCCTCCTCCTCCTCTATAAAAAAGGATGGCAGCTAAGGGCTCTGCTTAGGATGGCATTGTGAGCCTATAAATCAGTCCTAATAAGTTCAGTTATCAAAAAGGGTTTGCTCTTATGCCTGGCAAGGATTCAACAGAGAGAATAATGGCCTGCTTAGGGTTGCCAGCTCCAGGTTGGGAAACACTTGGAGGTTTGGGGGTGGGGCCTGAGGAGGGCGGGGTTTGGGGAGGGGAGGGGCTTCAGTGGGGTATAATTTTTATTTATTTAATTTATTTATTTTGGGGTTTTTATTCCGCCCTCCCCAAAGCGGGCTCAAGGCGGAACACAACAGATCAAGTCAAAGACTCATTACAATAAATTAAAATAATTAAAACAATAAACAATAATTTGGTAGCAACAATAGAAATCTGTTGGGGCCACAAGGTGGAATCAGAATGGGCCCTTTCAGCAGGTTGGGAACTAGAACAGGGAGGCCAACCAAGATGGATGCCCGCCACCTCAACCAAAGGCCTAGCGGAACAGCTGTTTTGCTGCAGGGCCCTGATCTCCAGTAGGAGCTGATCCCAACAGGCCGGGGCCAGGGCAGAAAAGGCCCTGGCCCTGGTCAAGGCTAAGCGGATGTCCTATGGGCCGGAGGTAACCAGTAAATGTTGGTCCTGTGAGCGCAAGGCTCTTTGGGGCGCATATGGGAAGAGGCGGTCCTTCAGATGATGCCACAGAGTCCCCCTTCCAAAGCGGCCATTTTCTCCAGCTGAACTGGTCTGTTGCTTGGAGATCAACTGTAATAGCGGGAGATCTCCAGCTACCACTCGGAGTTGAGCAACCCTAGGCTGGACCCAAATTATCATGAGCCGAGGGGAACTAGCAGATGGGATCTTTGTCACCTCCTCCTTGCCCAGGCAGCCCAAAGCTGTAAGCTCCACTTAAACAGAATGCACAGAAACACCACAAGCTCAGTAGGGAATTACGAACGGCTGCAGACAAAGTCTATGTTCGGGAGTTTTTCCAATAATAAAATGACCTCCTTTTCTTAACATATTTACCAGCCAACTCACCTTGTTTCGCCAACAAATCTGAGCAGATCTTCTCTTCCAAGGTGGGTTCCTTTTTTGGGTCAAAGATCAAGAAGTCTGTTTTGGTGCCTCCAAATCTCAGAAAGCCAGGTGATAAACCTCTCGCCAAGGTCCGCAGCTTCAGAGAACTAGGGAAGCAAATCCCAAGAATTTAAGAAAACACCTTTCCATCCAACTGGCTTTTCTTCATCACAATAAATCAGCCATCCCCAAACAATGCAGACTATGAGAAACGTATTAAATTAGAAAGTTCTGTGAACCAAAAGCACTACCCCAACAAAGAGGCTCTTGTTCAATCCCCAGCATCTCCAGTTAAAAAGTACAGGCAGTAGGTGATACGAAAGAACTCTGTCTGAAACCCAGGAGAGCCACTGCCAGTCAGAATAGACTAACCTTGATAGGCCAATGGACCGATTTGGTATAAAGCAGCTTCACGTGTTAGCCGCAGGAAAGTGACTCCCTATACCTCTCCAGGAACATATGAACCAATTCCAGCACTGATATGAAGCTTTGCAGCACTGACTCTATTTTGCAGAATGTGCATTTCTGATCATAAAAACCAAAACACCCCATTTTCCGCATGACCCCCCCACCCCCAATGCAGCCGTGGAAGATCCTGAGAATGGTACCAGTTCAGCCAAAGTTGTGGCTAATTGGTATTTACTGTTCGTTAATGATAAATGATCTAGAACAGACATTGTCAGTCCTCCCCCTCCCCATAGCCCCAGATGTTTCCTCTCAAAGAATCTGACACCAGCGCTTCAAGGCATAAAGAGCCATTAGCAGCTCACAAAACGAGAATCTCCGGATGCAGCTGCACGTGAGTCACGAGTTCCAGGTTGGTGGTTTCTTGTGGGGTTCTTTTGGTCCTATATATGCACTAGCAGTTGAAAAGTGATAGAAACTTGCTTGTGTTAACTTTATGATGGCCTTTGTACAATTCTCCTATGCAGAACTGAGCTGGTTTGGAAGTGTGTCTGTTTAGGGCCAAATTACACGTAGTTGTTGCAATCCCATGATTTGGAACTCTCTTTGAAATACATTAGATTCTCTCTAGGGAAACAGCTCATCTCATGAACAAAGTTTGAGTCCAGCGGCACCTTAAGACGAAAAAGTTTAATTCTGGGCATAAGCTTTTGTGTGCATGCGCACAAAAGCTTATGCCCAGAATTAAACGCGTTGGTTTTAAGGTGCCACTGGACTCAAACTTTATTCTATTGCTTCAGACCAACACAGCTACCCATCTGAATCCGGCTCATCTCGCGGTGAAACTGTTCAGAAACTACACCTATTCAGACTGCAAGTGGGGAACTGTATCATCAAACCCCCCCTTTCCACATGGGAACACAGAATGTCCAAGGAGTCTATGAGTCTCCCCACCCCAAGATCTAGGTTTCTATAAGCTGTTGGTGGCCCATAGAGTATTCAAAAGTTATGGAGCTACAGAAGTACCATCTCCATCTCACCCTCTCTTTCCGATCCAATAGTGGAGCCAAAGAGTGCTCCCATTACGTGTCTTTCTCTTTCCGCAAGTCTCTCCTCAAAATCTTTTCCTTAATGACTTGGCTTAAACTCTCTAGCCAATGGTGAAGTCATGTCAAGTCAGCCTTTGTATTGTGCTCTTATGGCAGTACAAGACCAAATAATTCAGATGATCCTTCCAGTAGATAAAAGCTTTCTAGTTGTCTGAAGTTTTAATCTGTATTAGAAGTATGTTTCATTGTTTGTTTTCTACCAGAGCATTGTAAAAATCACTGTAATGTGTCTTGAGTCCTTAGGAGAAGGGGGGGGGAGGCTAAAATGTCTCAAATAAATACATTCCCATCTGTTATTTTTGTTATTTATTTAAAAGATTTGCATGGCACCTTTCCACCTAACTTAGGGCCCCCAAAGCGGGGACAATTATTACATTTTTAATTCCTCAATGGAGCACATGTCCACTTTATCCTCTCAACAGCCATGTGAGGTAGGCTGGACTAAGAGGAATGACTTCCTCGGGAGGTGGTGGGCTCTCCTTCTTTGGAGGTTTTCAAACAGAGGCTAGGTGGCCATCTGACAGCAGTGCTGATTCTGTGAATTGAGGCAGATCATGAGAGGGAGGGCAGGAAGGGTTGCCTCAGTGCTTAGTTCTCGTGGCCCTTTCTTTACATGCCCAGGGAAATGCTGATCGCCACTTTGGGGTCAGTTTGGCTGGAGATCCTGGAGGTTTTTTGTCATCTGTTGTCATGGACATGGAACAGCGGCCACTGGGGGTGTGGAGGGGGAGGTATTTGTTAATTTTCCGCATTGTGCAGGGGGTTGGACTAGATGACCCCGGAGATCCCTTCTAACTCTATGATTCTATGACTTGCCCCAGATTCCCAGTAAACTGTCATGGAAAGCAGGGATTTGAACCATGATGTCCAGGGTCAGACAGCCCTGGTGGAAAGTGCTGTCAAGTCCAGCCCAACACTGGAGTCTGACACCCGGTCTCACTAGTTCCAAGCTATGGACAGTATTGTTATAACAATATTCAGCCAGAGGCAACAAATCACACCAATCATTTTGTTGATAATTAGTAAAACAACGCAGATATTGCTCCAGGGTCTGATTCACTCGTTCTGTTTGTCCGTCAGTCTCAGGATGATACGCGCTGCTGAGCCCTTGTTCTACCCCTAAAATGGAAAGAAGTTCCCTCCAAAACTTAGAAACAAATTGGGTCCCCCTGTCAGAAATTAATTTAGCAGGCAATTGATGAATTTTCACCACGTGAGACAGAAACGATTTCGCCAGCTTCTGAGCCGTAGGCAAGGAAGGAAAAGGCACAAAATGAGCCTGCTTAGAAAATAAATCAACAACCACCCAAATAACAGTGTTCCCTTTGCTCACAGGGAGGTCAGTAATAAAGTCCATGGACACCACTTCCCACGGTCTCGATGGGGTAGGGAGTGGTTGCAGAAGACCAGGAGGCTTGCCCACTCTGGGTTTAGTCAAGGCGCATGTTTGACAGGACCGAACAAAAGTCAATAGGTCTTTGCGCATCTGTGGCCACCAAAACTGTCTGCGGATGAGTTGCAGAGATTTTACAAAACTCCAATGCCCTGCCAGTTTCGAACCATGAGCAGAATCCATCACCTCCCTCCTCATCGAAATAGGCACATACAGTTTGTCCCCAGAATAGATCAGCTACGGACACAATCTGGCAACGTTTTCAGGGAGGCATCATCATCAGCAGTAAAAGCAGACATATATTTCTGGACCCAGGCCCCCCCCCATAGGAAAAAGGGAAGGCGAAGTTACATCAGAGCGCGGAATCGAGCACGCTTGCGCGCGGGTGACCACAGCCCCCCCCCAGGTGGGAGGGGGAAAAAACAGAGTCCATGATGAT
>NW_015170296.1:247933-258935 GCF_001447785.1 Gekko japonicus | reverse complement strand
GGTCCCATCAGCGGTTGAGCAGGCATCGGCGGCGTGGGCAATCCCGGTGCAGGAGCAACTTGTTGCTGCGCGGCGTGTGCGTCAAGGAAATTAGCCATTCTAACGTCCATCATTCCCGGCAGACCTTCCATCACATCCTGGAATGCCCGCATTAAGTCTCTCACCGAGTCTTCCAGTTCTGCTAGTCGTTCCCCGGTAGTTTCCTCCGGGATGGGGTCCCGAGGGCGGTAGTCCGGGGGTGGGTCATAGTCCTCTTCCGTTTGGAAGGCTCCGGTGCCCTCCTCATCTTCTGCGTGACCACGCGGTCCCGACGGCTCGAACATCCACTCCTCGATGTCTTGCTTGGGACTCTCCTTCTCCGAGGTAGACCCTGGCTCCGGGAACAATCCCTTGTCAAACAGACTCTCACGTAATCCGCTCCCCCGACGGGAGTACACCTCACGGGTGCCCTGGGTGTTGTACATAGTCCAATCATCCTGCTGGTGAGTCTTCCGCGGACCCCATTGCGAAGGGGTCGGAGGCGGCCAAGACAGATGTGCAGGCAGGCGGGGAATCGTTCCCCCCACGGCACCCTCCATCGAGGCTGCAGTCGTGAACACCAAAGACGCGGAGGTTTGTGGGA
This sequence comes from Gekko japonicus, assembly GCF_001447785.1. Taxonomy (NCBI): domain Eukaryota; kingdom Metazoa; phylum Chordata; class Lepidosauria; order Squamata; family Gekkonidae; genus Gekko; species Gekko japonicus. Next base: position 258,313 of record NW_015170296.1, on the reverse strand, counting down.
CCGATCCCGAGTCCCCCTCCGTGTTAGGTAGGTTTCCCTCAATTCCGCTCATGATCTTGCCAGATTCGGAACGATAGGAGAAAGGGAGTTCTAACAATATGTTGGATCCCCAAGCATCGAGAATAAATCCACGTTTTCAAGAAAAGCAAAATTTATTTCAAAGCGTTGAAGACATACTCAAACACGTTCTTTGTTAGAACTGGGGATACACAGTTAGGTCAAGCATAATAAAGGAAATTCAAACAGATACAGATCCAATGAATAGCATTCCCGCTGGCGGGCTAATGAAACGGTTGCGCGCCCAGTCCATGGGAACCAGGCAGAACATCAGACAAAACACAGGTGCAGGTCTCATGAGAAAAGCAATAGGCAAGCATTACAGCATCGTCTCCCCCACACAACCTCCAGCAGTTATCTTGTGCATTCCAACGCAGGAGCAGGATGATAGAAAATAAGCCGGGTGCAACAGGGAAAGGATATGTACACAGAGGTCACAGAAAACAGAATGGCAGCTTGCTGACACATGATTGCTCTCTTTAAGTATTTGAAGGGCTGTCACTGAGAGGAGGACAGGGAGCTGTTCCTATTTGCAGCAAAGGATAGGATTCGCAATAATGGGTTTAAATTAAGGGCAGGAAGATACCGGCTGGATATTGGGGGAAACTTTCTTACTGTAAGAGTGGTGCCACAGTGGAACCAGCTGCCTAGGGAGGTGGGGAGCTCCCCCTCACGGGCAGTCTTTGAGCAGCGGCTGGACAAACCCTTGTCAGGGATGCTCTAGGCTGATCCTGCATTGAGCAGGGGGTTGGACTAGAGGGCCTGTCTGGCCCCTTCCAACTCTGTGATCCTATGATTCTACTGCACCTGTATCCTACCTTCCTCCAAAGAGCTCTGTATGCTTGTTCCCTCACAAATCTGATCCTCTCAATCACCCCGTGAGGTATTCTAGGCTAAGAGTCTGGCTTACAGTAACCCAGCAAAGCTGCGTGGTTGAGTGGGAACTTGAACCAGGGTCTCCTTACATGCTGAGCCTGACACTCTAACTACTGCACCACATTATCTTCCATCTATACCTTTCCACTCCTGTTCCTCCCTTTCTTTCTCTTGCTCTTTGCCCTTCCCCTGAAGGATCTAAGATTGTAACTGGGAACTGTCCCTTCTTTGAGATGTGCTTATGTTGATTGAAAAGTATGCAGACGGAGAGTGATTTCAGCAAAGCGTACTTTATTCGATCAGGAACAAGACAACTTTGGCCGGCTCGCAGGCCGGCTTATATTCCCTGAGAAACCGCCACCCAAAACACCCCCCACTACCCAATAGGTTATTTACAGAGGCCGAGAGTCCCATAGGCTTCTCGGCCAGGAACCTAGCCCCGATTGGAGCGGGCTACGATCCGCATAGTCCATTGTCTCTTGGAGCGAAGCTTGACGTTTGTCTCTGGACTTGTCTGGACTTGTCAGGACTTGATACACTACATTGATATTACTGAGCCCGCATGCGGGGAGGGCGGGGTATAAATGAAATAAAATAAATAAAATAAATAAATACTATGTAAATGAATCATTTCTTTTCCCTCTCTGGCAGGAGAAACCAAGAGACACCAGATTCACTCCTGGTGTGTGAATGTGCTCTGAACACAGGGTTGCCAACCACCAGGTGGGGGCTGGAGACCAGCTCCTCCTAGAGAAATGACTGCCTTGGAGGGTGGACGCTCTGGTGTTATACCCTGCTGAGGCCCCTCCCCTCTCTAAGCCCCACCTTCCTCAGGCTCCACCCCCCAAGCGGGAGTTGGCAGCCCCATCTGTACACCCCTGTCTGCCGGGGTTGGCAGAATTCTTCTTCTGGCTCATGTGAGTCATTGTAGAATCCTGCATCAGTTAAAGGGCAATGCGCCTGTGGCAGATTATCAGACTCCCAACTACTTCCTCATTGGAGCTGATAAAGCACTGCAGTTTGAAATCATGGTTTCTGCTGGTTAGCAGCAATGGCAACAGCTCTCAAGGGCCAAGACTCAAAGGGCAGCAAGTGAAAAGGAGACGGAAACAACAAATCCATTGTACACAAAGACTTTTAAGGAGGCTGGGGTGAACAGAGGGGTGGGGTGATAAAAAGGTGGGCGGATTCACCGCCTATGCAGAATCACCACGCAGGCATTGGCACCATTAGAATGTCAGCTTCAGTTTTAAAAGTAAGTTTCTAGTCCTCAGTGTGGTAAAGGAGATTTAAATGTGTGTGGATACACAGACATGGCAGGTAGACTAAGTGAGCGGTCTAGTAGCCAGCCAGTCTAAGGCTCTGGGCAACATTCAGCCCTAGTCCATCAATACAACGTTGTACATATGCGGCGCTCAAACAAAATCTGTGCGTCAAAGTAATCCACATTCTGTGCCAAACAGGTTTATTTCTGAATGCAGACAAGAAGACTTATGATCAAGGCTTGAAACATCTTCTTCCTCCCCCCCCCCCACCTTTATCATCCAGTCAGATTAAGACTTCTGGAGAACTGAAAACCTGGTCCCTTCTTTTACGTTATTTGGGTTGGTGCCAAATAAGAGACATGTTATGGCTTTTGGTTTTGAGATTTTGCTATGAACCAACACGGCTACCTGAATTCCATGTGGGGGAATTTCAACAAAACAATGTTCTAACTTTACCACACACACAAAAAAAACCCTTCCTAGATGCACAAACTAGATATCAAGGAAGGAGCCAAAGTCCAGTCGCACCTTAAAGACAAACAAAATGTGTGGCGAGGTATGAGCTTTTGTGAGTCACTGCTCACTTCTTCAAATACAGCTGAAGAAGTGGGCAGTGACTCACAAAAGCTCCTGCCCTGCCACAAATTGTGTTACGTCTTTAAGGTGCTGCTGGACTCTGGCTCTTTTCTACTTCTACAGACAGACTAACAGGGCTACCTATCTAGATAGCAAGGTGAAAGGCCTTCTTACCAATCTTTTTGCTATGAACAGAGATTTCATCTTCACAGAGAGCACGCAAAGATGTATCGCCCGAAGGACTACAGTACAGCAAGAGCTCTGTCACATGATGTGCTGCTGACGTAAATGGGACTCAAGGCCCAGTTCACACCCATAAACAGTCACATGCGCAGCTGCTTGTATACAGAAGATGAGTCTCGTTTGTGCCGGTAGTAAAAGAGCGACATCTTTGCACAAATGGGTAGAAAGGGATGTCAAGTCGTAGCCTGTATGGTTTTCAGTGCAAGAGACGAACAGAGGTGGCTTGCCACTGCCTGCCTCTGCATCGCAAACCTGGGCTTCCTTGGTGGTCTCCCATCCAAGTTCTAGCCAGGGCTGACACTTTCCCTATGAGGAAAGGTTAAGGCGCTTAGGGCTCTTTAGCTTGGAGAAACGACGACTGAGGGGTGACATGATTGAGGTTTACAAGATTATGCATGGGAAAGAGCAGGTAGAGAAAGAGGTACTTTTCTCCCTTTCTCACAATACAAGAACCCGTGGGCACTCCATGAAATTGCTGAGCGGTCGGGTTAGAACAGATAAAAGGAAGTACTTCTTCACCCAAAGAGTGATTAACACTTGGAATTCACTGCCACAGGAGGTGGTGGCGGCTACAAGCATGGACGGCTTCAAAAGGGAATTAGATAAGCATATGGAGCAGAGGTCCATCAGTGGCTATTAGCCACAAGGTATAGATAGGGACTCTGGGGCAAGTGATGCTCTGTCATCTGGTGCTTGGGGGGGTCAACAGTGGGAGGGCTTCTAGTGTCCTGGCCCCACTGGTGGACCTCCTGATGGCACTGGTATTTCTGGCCACCGTGGGATACAGAGTGTTGGACTGGATGGGCCTTTGGCCTGATCCAACATTGGCATCTCTTATGTTCTTATGTTCTTATGACCGTGCTTATCTTCTGAGATCTGATGAGATGGGGTTAGACTGGGCCATCAGGGGCAGGGCAGGGGAACAGAGGCCCTGCTTACCATTGCCTGACTTCTAATTGGCAATCCTGGACGTCCTCGTTGGTCTCCCATCCAAGCACTAACCAGAGCTGACCCTGCTTAGCCTCCAAGTCCTGGCGAGACTGAGCTTGCCATGGCAATTTGGTCAAGGCTTGTAGGAACTGGATCCTAGCAATGCTTGCCAGGTGGTAAAGCCGCCTTGGGTTTGAGAAAATCTCCCTTTCTCACAATACAAGAACTCGTGGGCACTCCATGAAATTGCTGAGCGGTCGGGTTAGAATGGATAAAAGGAAGTACTTCTTCACCCAAAGAGCGATTAACACTTGGAATTCACTGCCATAGGAAGTGGTGGCGGCTACAAGCATGGACGGCTTCAAAAGGGAATTAGATAGGCATATGGAGCAGAGGTCCATCAGTGGCTATTAGCCACAAGGTATAGATAGGGGCTCTGGGGCAGGTGATGCTCTGTCATCTTGGTGCTTGGGGGGGGGTCAACGGTGGGAGGGCTTCTAATGTCCTGGCCCCACTGGTGGACCTCCTGATGGCACTGGTATTTCTGGCCACTGTGTGACACAGAGTGTTGGACTGGATGGGCCTTTGGCCTGATCCAACATTGGCATCTCTTATGTTCTTATGTTCTTAAAATGCTGACCATTTCAGCTTCTTGGAAACCAGTGTTCCTGGAACGTTCATTATCTCAAGAGCTAAAGCATCAGGAGGGAACCACAGGAAATGGCGAAGCAAAATACTCAACTAAGCAGAGAAAGAGGGGAAGGGCCATGGCAGTGGCAGAGCCTCTGTTTGGCATGCAGAAGGTCCCCCAGGTTCAGTCCCTGGCATCTCCAGTTAAAAAAGACCTGGCGGTGGACTGATGTGAAAGAGCTGTACCTGAGTCCCTGGAGAGCCACGCTGCCAGTTGGGGCAGCTTCCTGTGTTCCTGTTTAATCACATTCATCCTTACTAGCCAACAGTGATAGGGCACAAGAGAAGCCTGGTAAGGGTTAAACATTACAATAAGGGCCCTAATGAAAAGAATATAATGTGAGGTTGATTATTTCTTGGGGTTGGTCTCTCTTGAAGTAAGTTGGAGATTATTATTTATTACTTATTATTTATCATACGGCAGAGTTACATGCAGGAAGTATAAAATAATATAAAATACATAACCAAGTTGATACAACTAGGGGCGCAATTCTAGCTCGCCTCCTTGTGGTGCACCTTGGATAATACAGAAGAGCTAGAACTTCTGGCGACCAGACAATCATAGTATCTCCTGGGTATACTACACACATGCAAGTTGGAGAGAGAGGATGCAATGTTATCATGGGGGGGTGGGGGCTGACATCCAAGTAGTTCGTCTGGAGGTAATGTCCCCCGGCCACCCCGAAGTTGGCTGCACTAAACTGCCTTTGGCACTGGAGTTCTTGTAGATTTCCTCCCCTCTTTATCGGCCATTGAAAGACTGGAAAGTGGAAAGACCACTTCACTCTGGTACAGATCATTTTATTACCTTACAGCTAGAGACGAGCCATTATTTTATAATCATTGATGGTAGAATGCCATCAGTATACCTGGCCCTTTTACAGAGTTCTATAAAGCACAAAAAGACTGTAAGGGAGCTTACAATCTAAAGCTGACAGTGGGGGAGACAGAGCGAGAGGAGAGGGAGGCAAAGGTAGCCAAGGATAAATGTGCACCCAACTATTTTTTAGCATTATTAAAAGCATTTATAACCTGCCTTTGGACAGAAAGTCATAAGGTGGCATACACCAGAGCAAGAGAAAAAATGCACCAAATAAAATCCAAATAAAGCAATATCAGCAGTGTAACGTGTACTTCTGCACTCAGCTGGTGGAACTCACTGTCACAGGACACGCATGAACACATGAATCAGACCCTTGGTCCATCAAAGTCAGTATTGTCTACTCAGACTGGCAGCAGCACTTCAAGGTTTCAGGCACAGGACTTTCACATCACCCGCTGCCTGGTCCTTTTAACTGGAGATGCTGGGGATTGAACCTGGGACCCTCTGCATGCCAAGCAGATGCTCTTCCACTGAGCCACAGCCCAGGATGTAGTGAAGGGCAATAGTTTGGTGGCTGTAAAAGCAGATTAGACAAATTCATGGGGGACAGGTCTATCAATGGCTATTAACCATGAAGATTAAATGGAACCTCCATGTTCAGAGGCAGTAACCATGTAAATACTAGTGTTGGGGTGAACAACAGGAGGAGGCTTTGGCCTCCGTGCTCTGCTTGTAGGTCTTGCAGAAGCATCTGTTTGGCCAGTCTGGGAAACAGGATGTTGGACTAGATGGCTAATGGTCTGATTCAGCATGGGACACACAGTAAAACTGACAATTAAAAGGCTACTAAAAGCAGTAGCTGAACAATCTCAATGCCTGGCAGAATAAAACGTGTCATTAGGAAACAAGGGAAGTGAGGTTCTCAAGTGAGAATATGCAGACATTACACAGAGTTGGAATTAAGCCAAAAAGCTTAACAAGAGATGTAATGTCTTTTGGAGGTGGCATCACGTACCTCTTCCGGAAAGCAACAGAAGGAGGTAAGAGCAGCAATTAGTGACGGACTAGTATCTGGGAGACCCAGGTTCGAATCCCCACTCTGACATGGATGCTCACTGGGTGACTTGGGGTCTGTCATTCCCTCTAAGCCTAACCTGCCTCACAGGGTTGTTGTTGCAAGAATAATCCTTAGGAAGGGAGAAAAGTGTTGTAAGCACTGTTGGGTCCCCACTAGAAGAAAAACAGGGCACAAACAATTTAAAATTAATACATGTATTAACATTGCCCTTATGAGGGTACCACTTCCCTTTCTGTTTGTGCAACTGTTGCTTCCAGTTAAACAGACTGCGCAGGCTGTAGAAGTGTTACAGAGATAAACCTGTTGGACTAGAGATTATGACAACAGAACGACTGGCAAGGATGATGCTATTGTATCACCTGGGGGGGAAAGGCAAGACCTCCCTGAACTCTGTGGGAGGACAAGAGCCTTAAAACTGGTTTTCAGGGTTTAAGGATTTAGCCCGAGAACATGTAGCCCCTGTGCGGTGCAGTGGTCAGAGCGTCAGTCAAGGATCTGGCAGGCACAGCATCGAATTCTCACTCTGCCGTGGCAGTTAGATTGGTGCCCGTGGGCCAATCACACGCTTGGAGCTTAGCCTTCCTCACAGGGTTGTTTTGAGGATAAAATGGAAGAGCCGAACGTACACCACCCTGGGCTCCTATAACGGTGGGATTAAAAAGTCAGTAAGTACATAGTATCTCTGACCATGGGCAGAGCACTGTTGGGAAATCATGGCCACCCTTTCTCCCCAGGGGAAAGTCTGGGAAGAGGGGGACAGAACACAGGACTGGATCTCAGCACCTCTTGGTCGAGAGACTGAAGCAACTGATCTGTGCAGGGAAAGCTTTCACTTACAGAACAGCAAGGCAGCAATCCACTAAGTCTAAACTTCAGATGTGGTTCCCATCCCATCCCATCCTACCCCACCCCACCCCACCCACCCAAAAACACCCCAAAAGGGGGGGAACCGGTTAAGGAGATTCCCCCCTTTTAAACCTAAAGAAAATCCCGCCCCCCTTTACCAAGGTCTATCTGTGAGAGAAATACCTCCAAGCAGAGGTCATTTCGGGGGGGATCGCGGTTCCCCCGAGTGAGGTACAGGGGGCGGGGCACATGACAAAGCCCCGCCCCCTGCTTCCGGCCCTCATTCAGCCAGGAGGAGGCAGGAGAAGAGGGAGGGTAAGTTGCTTCCTCCCTGCCTCTCCCCACCCCTGCCTGCCTGGGGCCAGGGAGGGCCTTTGCGGGGCTTCCTTGCACTCCCGCCGGCCTTGCAGGTCCACCGCCGGGCCCCTCATGGGGCTCGGCAGTGGAGCTGCAAGGCTGGCGGTGGTGGCCGGGACCATTGGGGGCGGGGTGTGTGGCCTTATGACACACTTCCGGTGATGTCAGGGGGTGTGGCATATGCTAATGAGTTATGCTAATGAGTTCCCCTAGCTCTTTTTCTACGAAACGACCCCTGCCTCCAAGGCTTTTCTGCTAGCAAAGTAGGCAGTTTCATTTAAGAGTGAATTCAATCCTGATACCGGCCCATTCTGACAAACTGGCATCCTCAGTACACCCGAGTTCAGCCTTTATAGGGGTAAAGTGGGCAAAAGTTCGGGGCCTAAAATTTTGAAGTCAGTTCATCAGTTCCGTTCCCAAACAGAACTCTCTCTATCCTCTGTTCAGAATACGTTTTGCATCCCAAAAAGAAAAACAAACCACAGAACTCTTCCCAGAGAGAGAGAGAGCATGGCACCAGCCCGCCTTGACTGACACAATGTTGCTGTGGTAACAGAGGTCAAACAAAGAAGAAGAAGAAGAAGAGAGAAGAGATTGGATTTATACCCTGCTCTTCACTTGGAGTCTCAGAGCGGCTTACAAATTCCTTTCCCTTCCCCTCCCCACAACAGACACCCTGTGAGGTAGGTGGGTGGGGCTGAGAGAACTCTGACACAAACTGCTCTTTTTCAAGGACAGCTGTGCCAGAGCTTGTGACTGACCCAAGGTCACATCAGCAGGTGCAAGTGGAGGAGTGGGGAATCAAACCCGGTTCTCCCAGATTATAGCCTCCCAAAACCTCCCAACAGACTTCAGCGGGGGGGGGGGGGGGGGAGTCAGGCAGGAACACACCTGACTCCTAATATTTGGCAAACCAACACAGGCTCATAATTTAAAGACTATTAATAAGGCCTGTAAAATTCCTTAACAAAAACCCCAAAGAACTAAAATCTTGGGGATAGATCAAGATGGGGAGCCCTGTTAGTCTGTCTGTAGCAGTAGAAAAGGAGTTCAGTACCACCTTAAAAATGGGACGTACTAAAACTAGGGACAAGCGATTGCCCATAGGGAATACATGAGTGGGCAGCGATTGCCCATAGGCAATACATGAATGCCAATAGAGAATGCATGATTGCCCATAGGGAATAATGAAGAGTAGGCTTGCCCATAGGGGATAATGGAGTACATAATTGCCAACAGAGAATCCATGATTGCTCATAGGGACATAATTGCCAACAGAGAATCCATGATTGCCCATAGGAAATATTGCCCAGAGGTCATTCCGGCTCCCCCAGCTCTCCTTAAAGGTAAAGGTTCCTTTGCTCAAAAGCCAGTCAAATCCGGGCTCTTTAAAAAGTTATAGCTGTCGGTGGCAGCTACAACGGCCGCACGGGGAACGCGCAAACGTTCCCGCCTCCCTGAGCCCCGGGGTGGTGGCCTTGGATTCCTGGGGCAAATTCCACCTCTCGCGTGTGACATCCGAGCGGCAATGCGAGAGGTCATTCTGGCTCCAACAGCTCTCCTTAGGGGCTCTTTAAAAGTTATGGCCGCTGCTGCTATCAGCAGCAGCTGCAACGGCCGCAGCGGGAGGGAGGGGCTCTTTAAAAAGGTATGGCCGACGCAGTTGTCAGTAGCAGCTGCAACGCCATGGGGGTGGGGCCAAACATTCCCCGCCTCCCTGAGCCCCGGGGTGGTGGCCTTGGACTCCTAGGGGCAAATTCCACCTCTCACGTGTGATGTCCAAGCGGCAATGCGAGAAGTCATTCTGGCTGCAACACCTCTCGTTAGGGGCTCTTTAAAAGTTATGGCCGCTGCTGCTGTCGGCGGCAGCTGTAAAGCTGTAAAGGAGAGGCTCTTTAAAAAGTTATGGCCACCGGTGGCGGCAGCTGCAATGGCCGCGGGGGGGGGGGCAAACATTCCCGCCTCCCTGAGCCGCTCGGCGTTGCCGCTCAGACATCACATGAGAGGTCATTCTGGCTCCAACAGCTCTCGTTACGGGCTCTTTAAAAAGTTATGGGCGATGGCGCTGTCGGCGGCAGCTGCAACAGCCACGGTGGGCCACGGGGCAAAATGTTCCGCCACCTCCCTGAGCCCCAGGATGGTGGACTTGGACTCCTAGGGGCAAATTCCACCTCTCACGTGTGATGCCCGAGCACCACACGCTAAAGGTCATTCTGCCTCCAACTGATCTCCTTAGGTGCTCTTTAAAAAGTTATGACCCCCGGTGGCGGCAGCTGCAACGGCGCAGGGGGAAACGTTCCCTGCCTCCCTGAGCCCCGGGTTGGTGGCTTTGGACTCGTAGGGGCAAATTCTACCTCGCGTGTGATGACACGCCAGTGGTCATTCTGGCTCCAACTGCTCTCCTTAGGGCCTCTTTAAAAAGTTATGGACGATGCCACTGTGGGTGGCAGCTGCAACGGCAGGCAGGGCGAAATGTTCCCCTCCCTGAGCCCCGGGGTGGTGGCCTTGGACTGGTAGGGGCAAATTCCACCTCTCCCCTGTGATGTCCCAGCGGCGTTGCCGCTCCGACATCACACGCGAGAGGTCATTCTGGCTCCAACAGCTCTCCCTTGGGGCTGACCTTCCCGCCGGTTCCCCCC
>NW_015170296.1:165774-247852 GCF_001447785.1 Gekko japonicus | reverse complement strand
CGTTTCTCTCCCCCCCCCCTCTCCCGCGGCTGGGCGGCTTCCAACAACTCACCTGAGGAAGGTGATGTACCGGGGGTCGGTGGCCAGGTTGGCATCCAGGGTGAGCGACAGGAAAGCCGGGCTGCCCTGCCGCGCCGGCTGGTCCCGCAGGCGGAAGCTCAGAGCCGCCTCGCCGGCGCCGGGAGGCGCGGCCACGCTCAGCAGAGCCCACGCCAGAAGCCCCGGCAGCAGCGGCATCCCTTTCCTCCTCCTCGGCCGAGGCTCCGGCTAGGCTCCGGCTCGCATGGAGCTCCTGCAGCCGCCTCCGCTGCTCGCCACTGGCCGCCCGAGGAGGAAGGAGCGTGCATGTCTTTCCAGCGGTCCCCTCCGGCGCCCTGCCCTGCCTCCTACTCGCGAGGAGGAAAGAGACGTCGCCGCGCCTGCCCCGGATCGCCACGCGCGGGAACAGCAGGGGCGGAGGGAGGGAAGGAGGCGGTCCCACGCCCGGTCGAGCCGCAGCCCAAGGAAGGTGCAGCTCCACCCTCAACCTTTTGGAGGAGGCCACAGTCTGGGTCAGTCCAGCAGAGAAGCCTGCCGAAGGACTCTCCCGTGCGAAGAACAGTCTCAGGCGGGTCTCCTCAGTGTCTGACGCCGGTCTTTTCAATGGGCCTGACTCCCTGGAAAGTGTTTTTAGGGTTGCACTGTCAGTCTCAGGAGGTGGGGGAAAGAACAGGGGGCCTCTGGGCATGTACAAAGTAGGACCCCTTCATTGCCCACCCTGGGACAGATCTGATGCTTAACATGGCAAACAGCGTTTTTAAAAAGGGGGGGGGGGGTTGACAGGTGAATGGGTTCAAAGTAAATGTGGCACTCCAGGAAACTTTACATCCTGCTTTGTAGCGTGAATGGGGCTTACTAAGGGACGGAAAGAAAGTGAGGGGCGAATCCAATGTAAAAATCAGGGCATTGGTATCACAGATGGAAAGAAATGGGGCTGGCTGGTGGTGGATAAAGCTTTTCAGGGTTCTGTGGATGGGTTAGTAGAAAAGAGCAAGAGTCCAGCCAGAGATGTGATGTGTGTGTGTATCTTTAAGTGGTTGGCTTTCCATTCGATGTGACGTCAGCTATTTAACTTGCTAGAATGCTGAGAGTCAGCTGACTTTCAGGTGTGTGATGTTGTTCTTTGCTCTCAGCTCTTGGTGTTGTCTTGCTGTCTTCTACGGAAAAAGCTGTTTCCATTACCTGATGCAGAATCCGATCATGCTCCTGTGCATTAAAGACTAACCAAAGATTGTGGCAGGAGAGGAGCTTTTGTGAGAGAAGTGAGCAGTGACTCATGAAAACTCATCCCCTGCCACAAGTTTTGTTAGTCTTTCAGGTGCTGCTGGACTCTTGTTCTTTTCTGCTGCTACAGAAAAACAGGGCTAGCCATCTTGATCTGTCTCCATACAGATGATGTAAACCTCTGTGACTTTTTGCTTGATCTGAAGTGAGCAGTGACTTACGAAAGCTCATACCTCCCACAGATTCTGTTAGTCTTTAAGGTGCTCCTGGACTCTTGTTTGAGAGCCAGTTTGGTGTAGTGGTTAAGTGTGCGGATTCTAATCTGGGAGAACCGGGTTTGATTCCCCACTCCTCCACTTGCACCTGCTGATGTGACCTTGGGTCAGTTACAACCTCTGGCACAGCTGTTCCTGAAAGAGCAGTTTGTGTCAGAGTTCTCTCAGCCCCACCCACCTCACAGGGTGTCTGGGGTGGGGTGGGGTGGGGTGGGGTGGGGGAGGGAAAGGAGTTTGTAAGCCGCTCTGAGACTCCAAGTGAAGGGCAGGGTATAAATCCAATCTCTTCTTCTTCTTCTTCTTTTTTACTGCTACAGACAGACTAACAGGGCCACCCATCTTGGATTGGTTAGGGGGGATACATATTTTCTGCTTCTCACAAACAGAAATATTCTGATAGTTATTCTTTCTTGGCACCTGTTTCAACATTTGCCTTTTCATCCTGGACTTCAGGACGTGGCGGGCCAGGTGTAGTTAGGGTTGCCAGTCTCCAGGTGGTGGCTGGAGATCCCCCCAAATTACAACTGGTCTCCAGGTTACAGAGATCAATTCCCCTGGAGGGATGCTGGGCTCCATGGCCTTATACCCCAGCTAGGTCTCTCCCCTCCTCATGCTCCACCCCCCCAAAAAAAATCTCCAGGAATTTCCCAACCCAAAGATGGCAAACCTATGCGGTGTAGGCGGTGGTGGTGGTGGAATGCAACATTTTTATTCTTAATATGAGCAGGCGAAACATGACACAAATCAGAGGATTCTTTCTAAAGTGCCTTGTGTGTGTGTGTGTGCGCGCGTGCGCGCGCAGAGGGGGGAGGGAATCCCCTACTCACCAACCGTTTCCATGAAATCAGGGACGGATTTCCCCAGGTTTCATCTGCGATTCTGATGCGACTAGAGAGTAGGCCTGGGTGCAGCTGATGAGCAGCGGGTCCAAATGAAGCAGCCCACCTGCTATATCTTATTTTTTTATTTTACTCACACTATTTACAGTGCAATCCTAAGCGCACTCTTCTGGGAGTAAGCCCCATTGAATAAAATCGGGCTTACTTCTGAGCAGACCTGCTTAGGCTTCCTCTCTTATAGTCCGCCTTCACCTGGAGTCCCTGTGAGAAAGGGGGACTATAAGAGAGCAAGCCTAAGCAATCCACCTGGATTGCACACAGTCCGTACGATCAGCAAAAGGGGACATTCGGTAACCAATGCACTAGGATTGTAGAAGTCTGGAACCAACCAGAAAGAACTGAAGCACAGCAGAAGTCTTCACATGACAGATTAAGGGGTACATAAATAAATAGGATCCTACAAGGGACATAAGAGTTCACCCCTCCAAAGCAGCCGTTTTCTCCTCGGGAACTGATCTCTGTTGTCTGGAGATCTGTTATAACAGCAGATCTCCAGGCCCCAACTGGAGATTGGCAACCCTAATTATACACAATCTCCATCATTTATCCAGGTAAGCTTGTGAACCATTTTGTAGAGTGCAATCCTATTACCTGCACAGAAAAGCCCTCTTGAATAGTTCAGTTTCTGTATGTATATACATGTACGTATATATATTTTGCCTGGCAGGCACTGATCACCCTTCCCAATTTGGTAGCAGGGCCGGCTCACCCACTAGGCGAACTAGGCATTCGCCTAGAGTGCCGGGCCCTGGATGGGGCGGCGGGCCCTAAATAGGGCCACCACACCTAACTATGCCTCCCCCCCAAAAAAAAGCCCCCCCCTTCTGCCGCCTGTCGGACTCGGTGGCAATGGCGCCTCTCCAACCGGCCTGCAGGGAAAGGAAAGAGCCAACGCCAAGCCAAGCTGCTTCCCCGACGTGCAGGAGAGACGGGCTTTGGAGCCGAGTGCCGCTCTCTGAGTTGTTACGGGCTTCAGTGCGGAGCTTCCCAGAACTTTTCTGCTTCTGACCGGACCCCTACCCAACACCCCCAGTCGCGCCAAGCTGGCGGGCCTCTATCCCTTGACCCTGGGGAGGGGGGCACATCCTCCCGATGCCCCCTTGCACCCCTTCCCTGCTTGGGCCAGCCACCGCGTGGCCTGATTCTGCTCGTCAGCCGGGGGACGGAGGGGAGTAGATCCTTTGGGCAGGGGCCGTCAAACTGCCTCTGGTTTGTTCCGCAGGAAGCAGGATCGATTGGAGGGGGGGAGTCTCCCGCTAGTTGCCTTCCATTCCCCCTCGCTGGCCGCTTCTTCGCCAATTAGTCAGCCCTGGAGCGGGGGGGGGGGAGGGGGCCACGTCGCCACCCGTTGGACCTGCACAGCAGCAGCCCCTGCTCGCCGGTCGCCCTTCCCTCTCAAACTTTCCCCCCCTCCCGCCACCTCTGCCCCCCTTGGCAAAGAGGCGCTTTAAGATCCACGGAGACGGAAGGTAGGCATTAGGAGGGAGCGGCCCTGGGCGCCGGGAGAGTGCAAGAGGGTGGCCAGCTGGGAGGTCGGGCAAGGCGTCACCAGGAGGTTGGTGTCTGCGCCTCGCCTAGGGCGCAGAAGTACCTGGAGCCGGCCCTGTTTGGCAGCCCCAGAAATTTAACGATAGCAGCCCTGGTAGTTCAACAGACTCAGATGGCCTGCTTTGTTTATTTCCTTCTCCTGTTTCAATCCTGCCTTCCTTCAATTAGGAAACTTACAGGGACCTTTCAGGTATATTCCAATGCTCCCTCTAAGCCGTGGAGTCTCGTAAGCAAAAATTGTACTTTGTGAGCTACTGGCATTAAGGTTGTGAGGGAGCAATTTGGCTACTGCGTGAATTTGTTTGCTCTCGGAGCCATCCTTCCTGAGTTGACAAAAATGTGTGAGCCGGAGGCTAGAAAACTATGAGCTAGCTTAGAGGGAACACGGCTTGAGTGGTGTAATGGGCCTCAACTCAGCTAGGGTTGCCAGCCTTCAGATGAGTTAAGAACATAAGAGAAGCCAATGTTGGATCAGGCCAATGGCTCATCTGGTCCAACACTCTGGCACACAGTGGCCAAAAATACCAGGTGCCATCAGGAGGTCCAGCAGTGGGGCCGGGACACCAGAAGCCCTCCCACTGTTGCCCCCCCCAAGCACCAAGAATACAGAGCATCCCTTGCCCCAGCCTGAGAGTTCCTAACTATACCTTGTGGCTAATAGCCACTGATGGACCTCTGCTCCATATGTTTAGCCAATTCCCTCTTGAAGCCGTCCATGCTTGTAGCTGCCACCACCTCCTGTGGCAGTGCATTCCACGTGTTAATCACTCGTTGGGTGAGGAAGGACTTACTTTTATCTGTTCTAACCCGACTGCTCAGCAATTTCATGGAGTGCCCACGAGTTCTTGTATACCTGCTCTATTCCATGCATAATCTTATAAACCTCAGTTGTCATTTCTCCAAGCTAAAGAGTTCTGGAGGTTTCCCAAATATCTGCAGACCACAGAGATCACTCCCCCTGGAGACAATGGGGACAGCCGACCCGAGGGCATTATGCCCTGATGAGGTCCCCCCAGTCTTCAAAGTCTGTCTTCTCCAGGCTCCACTCCCAAATCTCCAGGAATTTCTCAGCCCAGAGCCGGCAACCCTGACATGTCACACATGGAAGCACGAATGCCTTTGGAACTATCATACTGGTGTTTGCAGAGGTCATTCCCCATCTTCTTCTCTCCCTCTGCGCTTCCTCCTTTACTGCTTTCTGTAAATCTCATCCTTTGTAAGCGGAGATGGCGGTTGGTTTTGATGACTCCTCTAAATAGATAGTGAAAAGCAGATTGAGGATCTCCGTTTCGAGGAAAAGCTGCCGAGAAAGGAGAAGAGGAAGGCGCCGCAAGCTTTGCTTTCTAAGCTTAATTGCAAATTCTAATCCACTTTATTATTTTGAAAGATCAGTTTGCTGCTCACTCACTTATATTAAAGAAACCTATTTTTTTGAAACCAGGAAGTCCACAGCTCTGTTTACTGGGACATGCCATGCAAATCAGATAGCTTGACATAGATTTCTTTTAATGGCAAGCTTTTATTTTCAGAGTCAATATGCATGGGCTGTGTGGTTTTTGCTTTTTTGCAAACAAAAGGTGAGATGAACGAGTCATTGGCTAGGCTTGCCAACTCTGGATTGGGAAATATCTGGAGATTTGGGCGTGGAACCTGGGGAAAGTGGCGTCTGGGGAGGGGAAGCAGCTCGGCAAGGCAGAATACCATGGAGCCCACCCTCCAAAGGAGCCATTTTCTCCAGGGGAACTGATCTCTGTTGTCTGGAGATTAGTTGTAACTCTGGGAGATCTCTGGGTCCTACCTGGATGTTGGCAACCCAAGTCACCAGTGTTGGAGGCAGAAACCACAGGGGCCGAGGGGGGGCATAAACTCCAGAAGGAAGGCCTCCTCTGCTTTGCACAGCCTCGACCTTCTCAATGTTACTCCTGTCTACTAATTACATTTTTATTCCACCCGGTCCTCCAAGGCGCTCAGAGTGGCAGGCATTTTGCTCCCCATGTCAACCCTATCAGGCAGGTTAGGATGAGATGGCTATCTCTGGGTGGCCAACGCCAGGCTGGGAAGTTCCAGGAGATTTGGGGGTGGAGCCCGGCAAAGACAGGGTTTGGGGAGGGACTTCAGTGGGGTATAACGCCATAGAACGGGGGTGTCAAACATAAATCCCAGGGGCCGGAACCAGCCCGTTCAGGGCTCTTATGCGGCCCACGAGCAACTAGTGCAAGGGAGGGAACAGAAGGCTGTTGGGGGGCAGAGTGGGCTGCCCCACTCCGATTGTGGCTTCAGCATGGCAGAACAACCTCATCTGCAGCAGTCAAGCAGCGTAGGAGTGTCTGTCCAGTGCTGCACCACTGACCTTCTAATCCACCTATATGGGTTTTCCTTTGGGCCCCTCTTGCAGTGAGGATACACCAACTCAGAGCTTACCAGCTGCTGTCCTTTATGCAGTTTCTATCTCTGGTACTTGGCATTACGTTTTATAGCACACATGGCCCCACCCGACAAAGTGACATTGATGTCGCATCCGGCCCTCGTAACAAATGAGTTCGACACCACTGCCCATAGAAGGCAACCACCTCCAAAACTGCCTTTTTCTGCAGGGGGACTGATCTGTACAATCTGGAGCTCACTTGTAAATCCTGGAGATCTCCAGAATTCACCTGGGAGTTGGCAGTCCTATTACCCACTGAGCTTCAAGGCAGAATGGGGATTTGAACATGGGCCTGCTGGGATCTTCTGGAACACTCAAACCACTCCACTCCCTTGCGTTATGATCGTTCCAGATGGGTATTAATCTGCTGCAGCAAAATAAAGGACGGAGTCTAGTGGCACAGACTCCTGCATACCCTTTTGTTGACCCAACGCTCCCATTATCAGATGTGTCTTGTTTCAAACTGGCCTCTCTTTGTCACATCTCTTCCTCCTGCCTACCTTCCTGTTCATATAAATGTATCTGCCTAATGGATGTATACTTCGTGCATCTGACGAAGGGTGCTCTGACTCACAAAAGCTTACACCCGAATAAATGTTGATAGGTTTTAAGGGGTTGCTGGACTCCTGTTTTATCTGGTTTGGTGTAGTGGTTAGGAGCGCAGACTCCAATCTGGGAGAACCGGGTTTGATTCCCCACTCCTCCATATGCAGCTACTGGTGTGACCTCAGGTCAGTCACAAGTTCTCTCAGAGCTGTTCTCTCAAGGACAGTTCTCCAGAGAGCTCTCTCAGCCCCACCTACCCCACAGGGTGTCTGTTGGGGGGCGGCAAGGGGAAGGGAAAGGAGATTGTAAGCTGCTCTGTGACTCCTTCAGGTAGTGAAGGGCGGGGTATGAATCCAATCTCTTCTTCTTGTCCCCATTGCTCACTACCTACCAAGCCTATTTTTCCTTTCACTCACACCCCTTATCAGCCCCAGATCCCTCGAAACTGGGGGATGATCCAGCTGATGGCAGGGAATTTGGCATTCAGCTACAAGAATCACTGGGCAACTGTGGCCACGCAAAAATGGTTATTTATTTACATCATTTATGGTCCGCCTTTCTCACAGGAACTCCAGGCGGATTGCACACAGCAAGTCAGTACAGTGGGACATTCAATAGCCAATGCAGTAGGACTATAGAAGTCTGGAACCACCAGAAAGAACTGAAGCGTAGCATAAGTTGCCTGCCTACCATTTTATTCTCACCTTGACACAGAGAGTACTCCATCTTTCTGTGTTATACCTCTGACGATGCCAGTCACAGTTACTGGCGAAACGTCAGGTTCTGCAGTGCCAAGACCACGGCTACACAACCCGGAAAATCTACAGCAACTAATACATAGCATAAGTATTCACAGGACGCATTAACAGTGCAATCCTAAGCAGGTCTACTCAGAGTCCTACAGAAAATATGTAATAGGATCCTACTTATACTAAGCTATGTGCGGCAGTTAGACCAGCATCTCTGTCATTTATCCAAGTCAGGTTGTGAACCATTCTGTGGCATTTGTAACCCTATTAAAGGTAAAGGTTCCCTTGCTCGAAAGCCAGTCGAATCCGACTCTAGGGTTGCGGTGCTCATCTCCGTTTCAAAGCCGAAGAGCCAGCGCTGTCCGAAGACGTTTCCGTGGTCATGTGGCCGGCATGACTAAACACCAAGGCGCACGGAACGCTGTTACCTTCCCACCAAAGTGGTCCCTATTTATTTACTTACAATTTCTTGCTTTCGAACTACTAGGTTGGCAGGAGCTGGAACTAGAGACGAGAGCTCACTCCGTCATGCGGCACCCGGGTCTCGAACTGCTGAACTACTGACCTTCCACAGCCTGCAGTTCAGCGTCTTAACCACTTGAGCCACCGCAGCTCCCTTGTAACCCTATCACCTACACAGAAAAACCCTCTTGGATAGTTCAGTTTTGCAGTTTGTGGAAGACCAGGAGAGTGGGAGCTTTCCTGATGCATCATCCTCCATGCTGCTCCATCCCTCCCCTGAAAATAATGGCTGACATTATTTCACACCAGAACAAAGTCTGAGTCCAGTGGCACCTTTAAGACCAAGAACGTCTCATTCTGGGTATAATCTTTCATGTCCATGCACACGTCTTCAATGTGTATCTTAAGAAGTGTGCACACACAGAGAAGTTTATACCCAGAATGAAGACTTTGCTGGTCTTAAAGGTGTCACAGACTCAAACGTTATCACGTTCAGAGGTCATTTCGGGGGGGATCGCGGGGGATCGCAGTTCCCCCGGGTGAGGTACGGGGGGCGGGGCACATGACGAAGTCCCTCCCCCTGCTTCCAGCTGCCCCGCTTCCAGCCCTCATTCAGCCAGGAGGAGGCAGGAGAAGAGGGAGGGTAAGTTGCTTCCTCCCCGCCTCTCCCCACCCCTGCCTGCCTGGGGCCAGGGAGGGCCTTTGCGGGGCTTCCTTGCACTCCCGCCGGCCTTGCAGGTCCACCGCCGGGCCCCTCATGGGGCTCGGCAGTGGAGCTGCAAGGCCGGCGGCGGCAGCGGGGACCATTGGGGGCGGGGTGTGTTGCCTTATGACACACTTCCGGTGATGTCAGGGGGTGTGGCCTTATGACTCACGTCCGGTGATGTCAGGGTGTGTGGCATATGCTAATGAGTTATGCTAATGAGTTCCTCTAGCTCTTTTTCTACTAAACGACCCCTGGTCACGTTGCTTCAGACCAACACTGCTATACCCACCTGAATCTATTATTTCACACCATTGCTGAACTGAAAAGAGGGCCCTATGACCAAGTGTTACAAGGAGAAATCCCTAAAGATACTGGCAGGAGCCATCCCAGAGTGGTCAAGCATGCCTTGGACATGAAAGGTCCCGGGGTCGAACTCTAGCGAGGGTAGTTACAGCTGCTAACAGCAGGGGATGCCAAGACTGATGAGCCCCTAGAAGGTGGCTGCCAAAGAAGAGAGTACTGATCAAGAACCTGAAAGGTAGCTTCTCCCTCCCTTCCTGCCACTTGGGATGATGATGATGGAAATTAAATAACTATTTATTAATTATAATATAATATATATCTCTTGCCTTGCTCTTGTGGCTCAAGGCAGCTTACAATTCCAAAAATTAACAACATACAGAACAGGTAAATCCTGATTACCACTGCCCCAAACGATGCTCGCAGCTAAACTCAATGAGAAGCCTTTGTAAATTAAGAAGCCTCATAACACCTGAGCTGGATATTCCGGGCTAGCCAGATCTCATCAGATCTCGGAAGCTAAGCAGGGTCGGCCCTGGCTAGTATTTGGATGGGAGACCTCCAAGGAAGTCCAGGGTCATGGCATGCAGGCAGGCAATGGCAAACCACCTCTGAACGCCTCTTGCCTTGAAAACCCCACGGCAAAAAAAGCAACCACCACCACCACGTAAAATCCTCTAAATGAGATGCACCCCCACCTCCTTGGCAAGCCTGTTCCACAAAGGATGTAGTAAATACCAGGCTGCCTTAGATGGGGGAACACAGAGGTCATTTCGGGGGGGATCGCGGGGGATCGCAGTTCCCCTGGGTGAGGTACGGGGGCGGGGCACATGACGAAGCCCCACCCACTGCTTCCAGCCACCCCGCTTCCGGCCCTCATTCAGCCAGGAGGAGGCAGGAGAAAAGGGAGGTTAAGTTGCTTCCTCCCTGCCTCTCCCCACCCCTGCCTGCCTGGGGCCAGGGAGGGCCTTCGTGGGGCTTCCTTGCACTCCCGCCGGCCTTGCAGGTCCACCGCCGGGCCCCTCATGGGGCTCGGCAGTGGAGCTGCAAGGCCGCCGGCGGCGGCCGGGACCGTTGGGGGCGTGGTGTGTGGCCTTATGACACACTTCCGGTGATGTCAGGGGGTGTGGCCTTATGACACACTTCTGGTGATGTCAGGGGGTGTGGCATATGCTAATGAGTTCCCCTAGCTCCTTTTCTACGAAATGACCCCTGGGGGAACAACTCGGAGGTGGCACAGAAGACTGTACTCCGGCACATGGAACGTACAGGGAGAGATGGTCATTCAGACGTATGGGTGATAGGCTTTGAAGGCCATAACCAGCACTTGAACTTGGAAACCATCAGCTACCCCCTCACAGTAATCGGGCTGCCGCATTCTGAACATGCTGAAGTTTTTGTGTTGTCTTGAGAGAAAGCCCAGCATAAAACACATTACTGTACTCTAACTGTAAGGTTACAACATTGTGGGTTAGCAATGTCAGCATGTCTGAGGCGAAGACAGGAGAGAGCTGGCAAACCACACACAATTGATAGAAGAGATGCTCCAGGCCACCACATCACCTTGCATCTCAGACAATATATAACTCTCTGATTTGGGCTCATGAATATTGCACATTTGGCACGATCGTTTCTACAACACGACCCAAGAGCCTGGAAAAATGAACAGCACTTACCTCGGAAACCTTAACATTGACAATATGATATTGTTCCCATATGATATATGCCATCATACAGCAGCAAGGCCTTTCTTCTCTCCACATTCGACAAACAGGTCAATCCACAGGGGTCATTTCATAGAAAAAGAGCTAGGGGAACTCATTAGCATAACTCATTAGCATATGCCACACCCCCTGACATCAGGGGCCCGGCGGTGGACCTGCAAGGCCGGCGGGAGTGCGAGGAAGCCCCACCAAGGCCCTCCCTGGCCCCAGGCAGGCAGGGGTGGGGAGAGGCGGGGAGGAAGCAACTTACCCTCCCTCTTCTCCTGCCTCCTCCTGGCTGAATGAGGGCTGGAAGCGGGGCGGCCGGAAGCAGGGGGCGGGGCTTCGTCATGTGCCCCGCCCCCTGCACCTCACCTGGGGGAACTGCGTTCCCCCGCGTTTCCCCCTGAAATGACCTCTGTCAATCCATATACAAATGAATAAATGGACATGATTCTGACCTTAATAGTGGCAGCGCTCAGAAATCAGGGGATGAACCTTTCGTTTTCCCAGAACAGTCTGTGGATGGTCTAAAAAGCAGTGTTCTTCAGCAAAAGAATCACAGACGGAGACTCCAGTGTAAAACCGATGAATTAGAATTCATCAAGAAGTTTGACTCAGTATACCCACCCTTTGAGGACTTGGATTCCATAGCTGTTATAGGTGCTGATAGATCTGGGTTCAGCTTTTAGAAATCTATAATCAATAAGAAGAGAAGAAGAAGAGAAGAGATTGGATTTATACCCCGCCCTTCACTTGGAGTCTCAGAGCGGCTTACAAACTCCTTTCCCTTCCCCTCCCCACAACAGACACCCTGTGAGGTGGGTGGGGCTGAGATAACTCTGACACAAACTGCTCTTTCAGGAACAGCTGTGCCAGAGCTTGTGACTGACCCAAGGTCACATCAGTAGGTGCAAGTGGAGGAGTGGGGAATCAAAGCCGGCAATAAAAATGCTTCTAAGACTTCTAAGAGTCTTTAAAATAGGTGAAGTCCACAGGTGGTAAATGTGGGAAGACAAAAATGTAATCAGAACATATAATCAAGACTATGTAATGAGAATTTTATGATTCTGGGAAGCCAGTTCCTTTTTCCAAGGCAAATTGAAAGGTTCTCTATTAATGAGTGATCAGTACTGTCATGCCTGACCGTGGTACATGGCAATATTATCCTTTTGATGAAAAGAACACGATAAGGATCAAAGAGAAAACCAGCTTGTCCAGGACAAGTTAAGATTTGCTATAGCTTAGATATTAGCTGAAATGTATAAGTGATCTGATTAATGTTTACTAAAAATATAGCAAGTAGATAAATGGGTACCTGCCCTTAGGTGGCAGGGGGCACCCGCCTCCGTGTGAGGTGTGTGGCAGGAGCAATTCAGCTGCGGCGGCGGCAACAGCAGAGTGGTTGGAACAGTGAAAGCGACAGAGCGGCGAGGTTGGCGAGGCTATCCCTGGTGGTCAGTGAGCAGAACATCAAGTGGCGAAATCTAACAACGACAGAGGCGGAGCCACGGAGGAACATGGTGACGTGAAGGCGCAGGCACGGCGGAGCCGGAAATGGACGATGGCCGGGCTGTGGCTGACACGCGCCACGCGCCGAAGAGACCGCCAAAGCTGGAGGACCTGCCCCTGGACACCGGAGACGGGACGCCGACCCCGAAGACCGCCTGGAGGAAGAATGCCGGAGCCGGAGAACAACAGCCCTGGCACCTGGGTGCCGGTAGGCAGCCCCACCCCTGTATACTATGTGGCCTTAGTTAGGGGAAAATGTATTTGAAACTACCTGTAAACCGCTCAGAGACCCTTCGGGGTCAGAGCGGTAAATAAATCGAATGTATAAATACATAAATAAATAAAACTTCCTACAATTTTAGTCTGTTAAGATTATAAATTCTTTGTTGATTTTCTGTACACTTTGGGGGGACGGGGACCTTTGACTTTTTTCCTGCTCCAATGCATTAAAGCTTTATTTTCCTTCCAGAATCGGTCTCCCTGGTTTGTAACATTTGGCTTAGAATCATAGAACCATAGAGTTGGAAGGGACCTCCAGGGTCATCTAGTCCAACCCGCTGCACAATGCAGTAAATTCACAAATACCTCCACACCCCCAGTGACTGCTGTTCCATGCTCATGACAAAAGATGACAAAAAACCTCCAGGGTCTCCAGCCAAAGTAACCTGGAGAAAATTGCTTCCTGACCCCAAAGTGGCAACTGGCATTTCCCTGGGCATGTAAGAAAGGGCCGCAAGAACTAAGCACTGATGCAACCCTCCCTGCCCTCCCTCTCGTGATCTGCCTAAGCTCACAGAATCCGCATTGCTGTCAGATGGCCATCTAGCCTCTGTTTGAAAACCTCCAAAGAAGGAGAGCCCACCACCTCCCGAGGAAGCCTGTTCCACTGAGGAACCGCTCTGTCAGGAAGCTCTTCCTAATGTTTAGCCGAAAACTCTTCTGATTTGATTTCAACCCGTTGCTTCTGGTCCGACCTTCTGGGGCAACAGAAAACAACTACGTACTTGTACAGACTGTGGTCCCCTATTGGGCTAACAGTGCTAACAACCTTAACGAACCCCGCTATCCATTTCAGCAAAACCAGAGAAAAATGACCCATTACTGTTACTACAAATGGTCTTCCCTGATTCCCAGCTCTGAGTGGAGAAATACCTGGAGATTTTGGGAGGGGGGGAGAGCCTGGGAAGGGTGGGGGTCTGGGTAAGGGAGAGACCCCAGCAGAGTACAATGCCATAGAATCCTCCTTCCAAACCAGCGATTTTCTCCAGGGGAACTCATCTCCAGCGCCTGAAGATCAAGTGTAATAGCAGGAGATCCCCAGGTCCCCCCTGGAGGTTGGCAACCCTCCTTGGAAGTTGATTACAGTAGATTTTTTTTTTTTTGTGCACACTGCCTGCATGTCATAGCCTCTCAACCCTGCTGCTTATTTTTTCATATCTCATATATAAAATACCCCTTTGTGGTTGAGGATCTATTCATTGTACCTAAAGAAGTGGGCTCTAGTCCACCAAAATCTGTGCCGGAATAACATCTCGTCAGCCACTAGATTCAAGATTGTTGGGGTTTTTTGCTGTAACCACTGTTCCCTCTAAGGTGAGTTAGTGTGAGCTAGCTCACAGTTTTTTAGCCTCCGGCTTACACATTTTTGTCTTAGCTCAGGAAGGAGGGCTCCAGAGCAAGATAATTTATGCAGCAGGCAAATCGCTCGCCCACAAATTTAATGCCAGTAGCTCACAAAGTAGAATTTTTGCTCACGAGACTCCGCAGCTTAGAGGGAACACTGGAGCCTGTAACGAACATATACAGCTGCTCTTCGGGAACGGTCTGAATTTAAAGGCCTCTTATAACACTGTTGCTTTCTATTGCCACTCCGCACCTGCTACTCTGCAATGAGGACTTCTTTCAAATGACACTTAATTATACTTTCCGACAAGCGCACTTAATTATACTTTCCGACAAGCGCGGTCAACAGGAATGCAGGAAGTCAGTCTTTTAAGTTGCAGCGCCGGTAGGAGTTGGACAACTCGCATTAACCAAACGCAACCTGCCAACGATTTTGCCTCCCCCCTGGAGCAGGTTTGACAACTCTTCGCCAGTCACAGAGCAAAGTAAACAAGGTTTAGGAGGACATAACCTGCGGAAACCCAGCTTCCTTCCCTTTAATTACCCTTCTGCCTTCACCGATGGAACGGAAGTTATTTGTCTGAGGCTAACATCACCGGAAGCTCTGCTGGCCTATTATAATGACTGGATGTTACTGATGGCAAACCCCCAGCCACCCCAAAAGACCAGACAGGAATGAAAAGTGCTTTGCGCGATGATTTCAGCACATAAACAGTTTGTGCAGCGTGCTGGAAAGAGGAATGTCAGCCCTGGAACCCCCTCCTTAGGAAAGGACACCCTGGCAAGTATTAGAGGTAGAGTTCCCAACCTCCAGGGGGTGATACAAACATGAGATCATAGGGTGGGTCGTAAGTAAACAAAAAACAATCGTGCTATTATTATGCAATCTATTCCACCATAATTATTAAGCCTTTATATTATGGTACAAATCACAAAACACATTCCAGTACAAAATACACAAACATTTCAAGTGCCCTTGTAAACCAAACCGTCTGTGCTCAAAGTTCCTCTGTATAATACAGCTCAAAGTCGCTTTACACAGTCCTTCTTTGATATAAAGGTAAAGGTAAAGGTTCCCTTGCTCGAAAGCCAGTCGAGTCCGACTCTAGGGTTGCGGTGCTCATCTCCGGTTCAAAGCCGAAGAGCCAGCGCTGTCCAAAGACGTTTCCGTGGTCATGTGGCCGGCATGACTAAACACCAAGGCGCATGGAACGCTGTTACCTTCCCACCGAAGTGGTACCTATTTATCTCCTTGCAATGTCTTGCTTTCGAACTGCTAGGCTGGCAGGAGCTGGAACTAGCGACGGGAGCTCACTCCGTCATGCGGCGCACTCGGGTCTTGAACTGCTGAACTACCGACCTTCCACAGCCTGTAGTTCAGTGTCTTAACCACTTGAGCCACCCCAGCTCCTTCTTTGATATAGATGTAAATTATTCCAGATATTGGATCAACTGTCGTGGCTCTGATGGGCCAGCTCCACACCTGTGTTCGGTCCTTTATCAAGGTACTGCGGCAGTCAAAAGTTTTTTCTCTCTGCATTGTTCAGTCTGTTTTGAGGAGCGTTTTACACTGCAGACCTTCACCTTGACATCTACTTTTGTACCATAATATAAATGCTTAATAATTATTATTGAATAGATTGCATAATATCACTGTTGTTTTTTGTTTACTTACAACCTCCAGGTGGTGGCTGGAGATATCTTGTGATTACAACAGGTTTTCAGGTTTTCAGCCAACTACACTGCTGAATTACTCTTACCTACCATATGGTACAGTATAGATCTCTCACTGCATCAGGGCAGGGGTTGATTGACAAAGTTCCTATGCCTTCTTTGTATGGTAGTGGGTGGAAAGTGTCATCAAGCCATAGTCAGCTTATTGAGATCCCGTAGGTTTTTTTTTTTTAACGGATAATTTTTATTCCTTTTCATAAACAGCAAAAATTTACAAGGTAAGCATGAACGTAGTCAGCTCTCAGTGGTTTCATACATTTCGTACAGTTTGTCGGTATTATACAGTTTGAAAATTACCATAGATGCAGAGTGTTTATTACATCAGGTTCTGTTTCTTTGGTAGATAGATGTACTAGTATGGGGTACCAAATACATACAATGTCATTCTGACCACCTCTAGATAGATTTCATAAACAGCAAAGATTTACAAGGTAAGCATGAGCGTAGTCAGCTCTCAATGGCTTCATACATTTTGTACAGTTTGTCGGTATGATACAGTTTGAAAATTACCATAGATGCAGAGTGTTTATTACATCAGGTACTGTTTCTTTGGTAGACAGATGTACCCAAGAGTATAAAAAATGGAAAGAAGCAGGTCTAACAACACTAGAAGACCTGACATTAATCCCGTAGGGTTTTCAAGGCAAGAGACATTCAGAAGTGGTTTGCCTGTCTCTGCGTAGCATCCCTGGCATTCTTAGGTGGTCTCCCATCCAAGTAGTAACCAGGACGGACCCTATTTTAGCTTCCAAGCTCCAATGAGATCAGGCTAGCCTGCGCCTTCCGGTTCTGGGCATTCTCTGTATGTCTGCTGTATGTCTGCTGGTATAGGAACAAAGTTCCTATGCATTCTTTGTATTGACAAAGTTCCTATGCATTCTTTGTATTGTTATCTTGCCCAACCTCGCCCAGGGCATCATATGCAGTCCTGTCCCTCCTCCATTTCCTTCACAAAAAATTTAGGTGGAGAGAGCGCCTAGTCCAAGGTTAGTCAGTGAAATTCATGGCGAGTGGGGTCTCGAACTCAGATTCCTCCTAGTCCACATTCAACACATTAACCAGAATTCCACACTGACTCTTTGGAATTGTCCTAAGTCCACTGCTTAAGCCATGTCTGTGTAATGGGACAGGATCCAGTAAACTGTACATTTTGGAGACACGATGCATTCTGTGCCAAACAAACAAATAAGGGTTGCCAACCTCCAGGTGGGGAGCTGGAGATCTCCTGGAATTACAGCTGAAGTCCAGATCATAGAAATTGGTTCCCCCATGAGAAAATGGCACCTTCAAAGGGCAGAGTCAATGCTATACCATAGATTCCAGGCGAAACCCCTCCCCCAGTTCCCGTCTCCACAGGCTCCACCTCCAAATCTCCAGGAATTTTCCCACTGGGAATTGGCAACCCTAAGAAAAGTATATGTGGAATGATTGAGTTTGGCACCCCTCTATGGTGCCAGGCAAGCAAGCACAACTTGAAAAGTCTGCAAGGAATGCCCTTGCACAATGGCGCCTGAAAACTGCAGAATTTAGGGGTCCAAAAATCTGCCGCAGAACTGCCACAAGACAGCTAAGCAATGAAAAGTTCAGAGGTTACACAGCTGAGATGGAAGGTTTCCAGTGGTTAAGGACAGCCTAAAGGCTGAGAAGAAGCAACCTGCTAATATGGCTACACTGACAAGAGTTCACAAGTTCATTCTTGGCAGCCCCTCTGAACGAACTGTCCTGAAAGGGGAAGGATTTGAACTGTCCTCTGAATGAACTGTCTTGAAAGGGGAAGAATTTGCTAGGAGCAAAGAGAGTAAGTAACCTATGATCAGACTGGCTGAGGTGTCTAAGGATCTCATTCCACATGATTTGGGGAGAGGGATAGCATTTATACAAAGTAAAGACTGGAACAGAACATAGAAGAGGAAATGCTACTTAAAGCAACGTGCAAAGGTAAGCAGGAGGATGGAGAAACTGGACTAACTGTGAATGGGGAAATTAATCTTAAACCTTTGTTAGCTATTTGTGGTTATTAATCAGAAGCATGTTGCTGGTTTATGCGGGGATCAGCCTGCTTCAGGAAGGCCGTTCAACGGAACTTTTGATATGCTTATTTAAAGGAATCAAAATACTTTGCTTTCCGTTTGATCAATGGAAGCTCAAAGCACTTCAGGATGGGAGATTCCATGCCAAAGAATCAGGTGCCATCCATGGCTCCTGTGCTTGCCAACACAGAAAAAGCAAAATGAGGCACAACTATGGATGCCTGCTTTTCCCCTACCCTCCCTGAAAAGGCCTAACCTGTGTTCTCTGCCACTGACATGAGCAGCCTGATGCACTCAGTGAGTACCATGGATGTTTGTGGATGAGGCAACATAATGCGCCTGCCTGCATTTTCCTTGAGTACTGCGGGTATTGGAGTAGTGTGCTACCTGCTTCATAAACTGGTTTGGTTTGATTTGCAAAGTTAATCAGTAGTGTGCATGATTTGTCTTGCTCCCAGTTAGTTTCCCTAGTGTAGGCATCACATCCACACTCATGTAAATAGTTTGCATTTTATGCTCAGTATGGCCATTTCTGTACAGTTTCCCCCCATCCCCAATCCTCACACAGTTATTCCATCCTCACAAAGCTATTCTAGATCCAGCAAGAAGAGGGTTTTGTAATGGATATACATGATGGAGGTATTTAATAAGGACAGGTGCCTGATAACGGGTTGGACCCAGACTAAAATATTTATTTATTTATATTATTTATTTATTTTTCATATTTGTATCCCGCCCTCCACCAAAGGCTCAGGGCGGCTCACGAGGGCAAGGTAAAAACCGAGCCATAAATAAAACATGGTACATAATAAAAACATCCAACATTGTTAAAAACAGTGGTGCTCAATCAATTACTAGTATCGTGAATCCAAGATGAAGCAACTCAGTTCAGATGGTACATCCCATATTATGCCTAAGCGGAGACAACTTATCAGATCTTCTAAACATTTCCAGGTTCTTCCTCAGGGCCTCGTCAGTGCATCCTTTAAGGTACCCTGACGGTGATGGCATAGTGGGGCGGTGGCTCCTACTCAAAGGCCTGGCGGAAGAGCTCCGTCTTGCAGGCCCTGTGGAACTGCATATGGTCCCGGATCTCCCCCGGGAGCTCATTCCACCAGGTAGGAGCTGCCACCAAAAAAGCCCTGGCCCTGGTCCCAGCTAATTTGGCATCCTTGGGGCCCGGGATGACCAACAAATTTTGGGGCCCCGACCGTAGTGCTCTTGGGGGAACATGTGGGGAAAGGCGGTCTCTCAGGTAGCAATTTCCACTGATTCCCCCTTCTTGCTGCAGATCACCCCTCCTCCGTCATTCCCCAAGGTCCCCTATCCCCAGTGGAGACCAGTGGGCTGCGGTTGTGGGGGAGTTCCATTCTGCCATTAAAAAAATTGTTTAGATCAAACCCTACAAGCTTCCATTTGGCTGAAAAGCACCCTCGTTTCATGATGTACAGAAAGAGAAGCAGAGATGGATTGGGGGGATTTTTATTATTGCCAAAGTTACACATATATACAGCAAACTACAAAAATATCTATAGCTATCTATATTTATTTATTTAGTTATTTAGACATTTGTACCCCGCCCTCCCCGCGAGTGGGCTCAGGGCGGCTTACAAGGGGCATACGCCCATACATAAAACCAGATAAAACAATAAAATCATGGATAATAACAATAATAAATAAATACATATATCAGGTTGTAAATTAATTGCCTGATTTTCACGTTCATGTTGAAGAGTGATCAGGAAGCTTCATGGAATGTCCGCAGGTATTTGGAGCAGTGCTTCAGCCTCCTCTTGTAAAGACGCTGCCTTTTCAGCCAGGTGCATCTGCATCCCAAAACAACATCTGAGGTCAAATTATTCTGATATTACAACTTCCTGGATGCACTAAGTGCATTCCCCAAGATGAAGACTCAAAAGCAGGCACACAAACTAACCTGATCTTTGTGAAAAGCGAAATACAAGCAGCGTCCCAAATTCCACCGTGTTATATAATATGGTTGATGGAACGGGCTATCCACATAAAGGGACAGACCTCTGCAGACAGGAGTAGGTGGGCTGGCCTTTATTCACAAGGATTTGACAAATGGGCTGTGGGCGAATGCCCATACGCCAAGATGCACTGTAGCCCCTGGGGGTCTTTGCAATACACAAGCTCTTCTCTACACGCACTCTAACCATTTCTACAATGGGAGTATTGTAATATAGGTAATTCATCACAGGTAACATTTCCCCAAAGAGGAAGGCAGTGGGGTAAATGCGAGGAGTCCACTGCGAAAAGCTGGAAGCCTTTCTCCATCTGAAGTGGTTTTTATTCCAATGGAAGAGCCACTTAGGTTGGAGGAAAGCTTCCTACTTTGCTCCGTGGATAGGCTTAGGTCTACCCCAGTCTCTTTTCCAATCCACCGTTTGTGGCAGCATAGCAGGGCTTCCTTGGTTTCTTTGCCAGCCAGGAGAACATGACCTCGGCATAAAGCAAGGCTACCCTGCTCCGAGTATCCAGGCAAAGATCCCTCATTAACTTGGGTGCTCATAATGCAGCTGTATTCCAAAGAGGATCAGGATTCACCCGCACTTCCTATTTACCCTCCAGATCCGCTGAAAACCTTTCCCAGCTAGAAAGCGTTGAGTTTGGGGCTTTTCACAGAAAATCTCGCTCACCTTTGCAGATGAAACTATTTGTCGAGCCTGACGTCTGGACAGATGCTCAATAGTCTTCACCAGCACTTCTGGATTTGCATTCGCCAAGTGTGCTAGCGTTTTATACCCTGTGTTGTAGAGTTGCTTGGCTCGGGCCTGCAAAAAGGGCCAAAACGCTCATTAAAGGCGACAGGAAGCAGCATCCCCCAATGATAGCACCGGGCTTCCGAACCCCCACCTCTTGTATTTCTAGCCATCCCACTTCTGCTACTCTGGCTGGGACACTGAATGCATTTCATGCAGATTACTATGGCAGAACTCCACTGGCAGAAATAACTGCCTCTTCCTTTTTTTCTTTCGTCTTGCACACTAAGAACTGGAATAATACAGACAGCTGCTTCCTCTCCTTTCACGGTCATAATTCTCTCGGTTCTCACTAGCCTCAGTGAAAAGCTGTAATATTAAACAAGCTTTGGATTCTTTGGAAATGCTTGGAAACAGAGTGTTGCTTTAATAGTCAGGGCTCTTGAAAATCATTATTCTGTTATCCAGACATGAATGTTTAGCATTGTGGAATGAGTTAGATCGGAGTCCAGTAGCACCTTAGTGACAACAAGAGTTTCAGAGTGTAAGCTTTCGAGAGTCAGAGGTCCCTTCATAGGACTCAGTAGAACAGAAGTGGGCTCTGAGTCCTAGTTAGAAGGTGGGCCAGGGGACAGAGGGTGGCGATTGGGGACCAGCGGTCCCGAAGGCACCCCCTTGAATGTGGGGTGCTCCAGGGAGCTGTGTTGTCCCCGATGTTGTTTAACATCTATATGCGCCCCCTCGCCCAGATTGCCCGGAGGTGTGGGCTTGGGTGTCATCAATATGCTGATGATACCCAGCTCTATCTGATGTTGGGCGGCCAGTCAGACTCTGGTCCCGATGACCTTTATCGGGCATTACAAGCCGTGGCTGGTTGGCTCAGACTGAGTTGGTTGAAATTAAACCCGGCAAAGACGGAGGTCCTGGGCCTGAGTCGGACCAGTCTCGGGCTGGGGCTCCCTCTTCCGGCCTTTGACGGGGTGCCTTTGGTGCCTGCGCGGGAGGTTAGGAGTTTGGGTGTGCTCCTGGACTCCTCGTTAACGATGGAGGCCCAGGTGGCAGCCACTGCCAAGTCGGCCTTTTATCATCTGTGGCTGGCTTGGCAGTTGGTCCCCTACCTCGACCGTGAGGACCTGGCCACTGTGATCCATGCGACGGTCACCTCGAGGCTAGACTACTGTAACGCTCTCTACTTGGGGCTGCCTTTGTCGCAAATCTGGAAGCTGCAGCTAGTGCAGAATGCTGCACCTAGGCTGTTGATGGGCCTCTCTAGGCGAGACCACATCCGGCCGGTGCTGCAAGCGCTGCACTGGCTGCCGATAGCATACTGGATTCGCTTCAAAGTGCTGGTTCTTACCTTTAAAGCCCTGAATGGCCGGGGTCTGGCTTACCTAAGGGACGGCCTCTTCCCGTATGTTCCCTCAAGAGCACGATCGGGGAGCCTCCACTTCCTGGAAGTTCCAGGCCCACGAGACGTTAAGTTTGCCCAAAGTAGGGCCAGGGCGTTTTCGGTGGTGGCTCCTACCTGGTGGAATGAGCTCCCGGAGGAGATCCGGGCCCTGCGGGACTTTATACTGTTCCGCAGGGCCTGCAAGATGGAGCTCTTCCGCCAGGCTTTTGAGTAGGAGCCGCCGCCAGTATTCCACCACCGTGGTACTGTTCCATCATCTACCCCTATTATGGGGGGGTATGTGTCGCCTGGCGGAAGTGGGGAGAACATCACTGCTGGAGCCCTCGCTATTTAATAAAGCTAGCCGTCAATTTGGGATTACTGTCCATCATGGGGATTTATATACAGGATAATAGAGCACCTTAAATACTGTTATGAATTTTATTGTGGATATGTAATATTGTCTTATTGTATTTTATTTATTTAATGTGGCATTAGCTGCTTGTTAGCTGCCCTGAGCCGCTTGGAAGGGTGGGATATAAATCTCAAATAAATTTTTTAAAAATTAAATAAATAAAGCATATTTGTTAAGGATGTGAAGGTACAATGTGTGTTGTAATCAGCTTGATTAGAGCAAAGGGGAATGCTTGGGGGTAAAACATTCGCATCTGTACTGAGATAAAAATCCTATGTCCCTATTCAGCCCTGGGGGATCCATTGTTCTGAACTTGGGAATTAATTCGAGCTCAGCGATCTCACACTGTAATTTGCCTTTGAAATTTCTTTGTTAGAGGACTGCTGCTCTTAGGTAAGCAATGGAATGACCTGGAAGATTAAAATGGCTTGCTTCTTATATGAATGCAAAGTTATAAATAATAGGTAAGTCTAAATAGTTTAGCTTTTGTTCCTGTAGAATATTTAAATTCCATTCAGCTACGTGTGGAGGCCTTTATGCTGTAATGTTGACAGTTAACTCTAGGGAAATAAATACAGAGGAAGACTTGCTAAGAATATCCTTCTGAGGAAGATTAACCACAAAACAGTCTTACATCTGGACACCTGTTGGTTCATTAGAGAAGCAGCTCTGTTACATACTGTTACATACTACTGTCACATTGGCCCTGATAAGGCGATTTTACTTGAACTCTTAGGACCTAAACTGGAAGGTACGTATTGGTACTATCAAGCCGATTACAATATGCACTGTACCTTTGCATCATTTACAGCACCCCACCCACCTTCTGACTGGGATAAAAGGTCTCAGATCTACACTTCTGTTCTACTGTGTCTGAGGAAGGGAACTTTAACTCTCAAAAGCTTAGAGCCTAGAGCAAATCAGGACCGTAGCTAGGATTTTTTAATTCAGGGGGCCTCTAAATAAGTCAGCCCCCCCCCCCAATGGAGTGCCAAGAATAAAATAAAAAAATTGGAAGTTGGGGGCCCTGGGCTGGATGGGAAGTCAGGGGGGCCTTGGCAATAAGTCAGGGGGCCAGGCCCCAAGATGCCCCATGGTAGCTACGGGCCTGACTCAAATATAACTGCTCTACTGCAGATCAACACAGCTTCTCTCTGAAACCATCTCCACTGTGGAATAAGATTATGGAGATATCTGTACAGAGGAGACATGCAGAAACATGATCAGGCTGTTTCAGCAAACTTGTCTTTACTTGCCGTTGTATTAAGGCTAAGGATAAAGTAGGCATTTATTATTACAGAACACTTTATCTTTCAACCTTAGAAAGTACTTTTCAGAGCCATCCCTGTTTATTAATTTACATTAGAACTGAAACTTCACATCAACAACAGCACCAAGAAACCTTTTCTATTAATTTCTCTGCCTAGAGATTAAGTTGTCTTGATGTTAGCATTGCCTTTGGAAAAGTACTACACAATAGTAACACCATGCACAGTCCTATGAATTTATCAGAGAGGTGCTGTTACAACAGGTAGAATGTAATCCTTGAAAAAGAGAGAAGAAGAAATTAAAAGAACTTCTTTAGTGCAGCATACAGCAAAAGCAAAGTTTCCAGCGGTCTATAGCCACATTCCATCCTTTTGATTGCAGCAAACATCTATCACCATACGTATACCAACAAAGTAACATATTAATACTAACAAAACTCTCATCAGACAGTGGCAAACTGTCTAACTTACTGCAGTGATGCATTAAAAGAACAACCATACAAAACAGAGGAATTTCTTAGTGGAGCTGAAGGAGCTACACATTTTAGGATGCACAGATATATGCTCCTTCACTTTGACCCAGGGGGTTGCATCTGCTCTCAGGAGTTGCATAATACTCACTTTTGAAGACATTTTAAACATCTTTTACAAATTCTGTTTTGAATTTTTGAAAAGCTGTACTACTCTGTTCTACTGTGAAAAAACTGAATTTTTTGCACAAAAACTCAGAGTTTCACAAAAGTGTTCAGAAATGGACCTCAACATTTAAAGTCTGCTCACCTCCAAAACTCCTGCCACTTCCATAAGAGGAATGAGCTCTGCCTTAACACAGTAGGTCAATTTCTTGCTAAGTTCTGTGAAGAGAGCTTTATAAACCCAAAATTCATCCAGTTCCTGGAAACATAAAGAATGTTAAATATTAAAATACAACACAAATGCTAGAAAATTGCTAGATTTGCTCATCAGTGGTTTGGGAAACTGCTGTGTGAATCCTGGTATATTTCTGGAAGCTAGAATGTTGTATACCAGTTATTGTTATTGTTCACCTGCAGATAAGGTAAAACTTAAGTGTGAACACCCACAGGGTCCAATAACATTGCAAATGGATTACTTGGGCACCGTCTTAAATTGCAATGATTGATGAGGTATCAACAGAAGCAGCTGACACCAACAGATTCTTTCCTGATAATTAACTGATGGCAAAGAGATGGTGGAACGTACATGAAAACACTATCACAACAGAACAGTAAAATGGCTCCTTAGTATCAGTTGAAGGATTTTTCTACACGTGAATTAATTAAAACAGAACACACATGAGTTACTTCTGAAAAAACACTGCTTTGTTCAGTTCTGGCATTAGAAGGGGAAAGCACATTAGACTACCTGGAAAATCTGAATTAAAATTTAAAAAACCCTATTAAAGTAACGTTTTTGTGGCACATGAAAATTTGGAACAGAAAAGAGCAATAGCTTAGTGGCAGAGCAGGGTTTGCATGCATGAGGTTCCAGGTTAATTTTACGGCATCTCAAGACAGCAGGTGGTGGGAAGGAGACATTTCTCTGCATAGTTTCAGAGGGGAGCCATGCTGGTATCTGACAAAGAGAGCTTTGACTCTTGGAAACGTATACCTCAAACACCTTGTTAATCTCTAAGGTGCAAATAAAGGGCTCTTTTTGTAGCATCCTTTGCATATTAAGTGACACACCCCCTAATGTAGCCAATCCTCCAAGAGCTTATAGTAGCTCCTGTAAGAAGAGCTCTGTAAGCTCTTGGAGGATTGGCTACATTAGGGGTGTGTGGCCTAATATGCAAAGAAGTTCCTGCTACAAAAAGAGCCCTGCGTGTCTGCGTGAAACCCTGCAGAGCTGTGGTAGATGGACCGATGGGTCTGATCTTATGTATGGCAGGTTCATATACAGGAAGACCATCAGTTTAGTATTAAACTGACATACGTTACCTCACAGAAATGCAGAACGGAGGAGGAGAACGCAGCCGCCGAATTAAGCAGGGTTTGAACAAATCCACGAGATGCGTTAAATTTTTCTGCCACGCTCCAAATGTTGGTCTCTTTTATTAGAGCATGAAGAATGAAGGACAAGTATAGTTTACCGACGTTGCTGCTATCCACATGCTGAAACCAAAATTAATTTTAATATAAAATTAGAGACGCCGTTGAACGTAAGTCTTTTGCATCTTTCAACGTCCCTGAAAACAATGGAAAAAAGGTACAGTCTTGAATGTATTAATTTCCATGGCTAGCCCAATCTCATTAAATCTTGGAAGCTAAGCAGAATCAGCCCTGGACATTATTTGGATGGGAGACTTCCAAGGAATACCAGGGTCACGACGCGGAGGCAGGCAATGGCAAACCCCCTCTGAGCGTCTCTTGCCTTGAAAACCCCACTAGGAGTCGCCATGAATCGGCTGTGGCTTGACGGCACTTTCCACCACCACCACCACCACCACCACATGAAGATATACTCCCCGCCTACCTGCACGGTAACTTGTACTGAAAAGGCATTGTAAAACACATTCCCACCTAAGAATCTGAGAGCCGGCATTGTGCAGTGGCTACAGTGGTCGATTAGGACAGAGGGGGAGACCTCACTTGCTCATAACATATAGTGAGTGAACCTAGGCCAGTCATTTTCTTTCAGAATAATCTACCTCACAGGGTTACTGAAGATATATTGGAGGAGGGTCGGGATAAAAATGTACTAAATGAACCCATGCGCACAAGTAACTGCAAATATGACAAATAGGAACATTTAGTAAAAGAAACTCTGAACATGAGTAGCTGCCTTATGCAGAGTCCGATCACCAGTTCATCCAATCACCATTTACTAAGCATAAAAAACCCCTAGCAAGTAATGTAACAACATCTGCCAGGGATTGAACGGGGGTCTTGCTCAATGTTCCCTCTAAGCTGTGGAGTCCTGTGAGCAAAAATTCTCCTTTGTGAGCTACTGGCATTAAAGTTGTGAGTGAGCGATTTGGCTACTTGCATAAAGAAGTTTGCTCTGGAGCCATCCTTCCTGAGCGAAGACAAAAATGTGTGAGCTGGAGGCTAAAAAACTGTGAGCTAGCTCACACTGACTCCGCGTAGGGTAACACTGGTCTTGGCATGCCAAGCATGTGTTTGACCACTGAGCCACAGGTCCTCATTCCCTTTGTGTCAGCAAGATGCCAATGTTTTGCTTTGTATGCCTGTATTCGCTTGTCTGCTTTCACTTTCAGCCGCTAGACTGTAGATGCGCATGATGATGTAGACTGCCGAAACAATTGTATCTCCCAAGGCAACAGGTGGTTGCAAGAGCTTGTTAGTGTAATGAAGTTCTCATGAAACGGCGTGAGAAAAGAGATAACATATTCCGCCTAGGACCGTTTATTCTCAAGCCCAAAGGCGCGAGCAGGAAACCCCGCAATTGGGCCCTAGTAGTTTGAATGAACTATAATATGCTTTGCTGTTTGATTCCCTCCCATTCTGAACAGTGATCCTGTTATGCACCTTAGCTTCAAAATAAAGTAAGACCTTTTCTACAAGCGTGTACTTTGTGATGATGCTGTGAAGAGTCTGACACTTTGCTTTCCTGACTGATCTCAGTGTAGCATAGGGTTGCCAACTCTGGGTTGGGAAATTCCTGGAGATTTGTGGATAGAGCCTGTGCACAGTGGAGTTTGGGGAGGGGCGGGACTTTAGCTGGCTAAAATACCATACAGAATCCGCCCTACAAACAGCCATTTCCTCCAGACCAGTTGTCATTCCAGGAGATCACCAGCCCCCACTTGGGGATGGGCAACCCTAATGCAGCATACTTAATTTTTTTAGCTGTTTGCTTAGTATGGAACAAGCGAAGGTCCCCTGCACTTAATAGAAAACTATTTATCTAAACTGCCATTAGAACAAGGTTAAATGATAAGTAATTCAAAGGCAGTAGAAAAATGTGATGAGAGAGAGAGAGAGAAAGAATGGTGAACTGCAGCTGGGAAAAGAGGCTTTAAAAAGACAGAAAAGTAAAAAATGAGTGAGGGAACTACTTTCCCCTACATTGTTTTTGAAGTACTTCATCTGAGAGAGATCTTTCTCTTACCTTCATCTGAGAGAGATCTTTCTCTTACCTTCCTGATGGCTTGTCCAGAAGCCTTTATAGCTATAAAGCTCTCTGGCACTCCAACAGTGGCTACTACTTGCTGCTCTGCTGGAGACATCTGATTATACTAAAAAGCAGAATTCAGATTTTAAAAATTAAGCTAAATACGTCTAGCAACAAATGTTAATCGAGAATGCAGAGCACAACCTGTCTTCATGTGAGCACACATAAGGATTGGCACAGAGCTCTATATTGCCCTCTTGAACCTCATGTGGCCCTAAACTGCTTCTGAAATGGAAGGTAATCTCACCAAGTGGCTGCAAGTTTGGGGTGGGGGAAGCAATCCATTTTCTCTCCCTATTGGGGTAAATAAATGTTTTGGGCTCCCATATCTACCCAAGAAATGGCACAATGTGGAATAAGCCCCTTGCCAAGTCCCAATCCAAATTCCCCTCCCACACACAGCTTTTCAGTGAAGTTAAGTGGTTAGGAAATCTGACTGCAGTTCTCTTGAGTCTCGTCTACTTAAACCCTGAGTCACAGTCAAACAGAACAAATTATCAGTGACTAACAAGTTTTCAACACCTGGATAGGATTAACTGTGGTTAGATCAGGGCCACTGTATTTCACAGCATTACTTGGAGGTAATATTTATGATTCTATGACCTTGCTGGAGATGTCATTTAGTATTTCAAGAAGGCTTATTTTGCTAGAAAACAGAAAGACAAACCGTCTACAGGGTCAAGGCCAAGCCACCTACCCATGGGAAACTTGCAGTTGCTTCCTGGAAATCACATGGTAGATGTTTCCTTCAATTCCAGTCAGCATAGGGTTGCCAAGTCTATCTTCCACCCCCCAGCGGGGGACTTTGGGGGCGTTCCTGGAGGGGGCGGGGCATCCCTGACGTGATGACGTCACGTTGGGGACGTCCGCCGAAACCCCCCCCCCATGCGCCAGATCTCCAGAAACGGCAGTTCCCTGCACCCTTTTAAATGCAGGAGCCGGCGTTTCCCCTTTAAGAGCAGCTGCGTTTCCCTTTTAAGAGCACAAAGCTGGCATTTCCCTGCAAGCTTGCAGAGATCAGGCTTGGGAGGAAACACGGGTTCCACACACTTAAAGAGAGAGAGATGGGTGGCTGTGGGTGTTGGGGGTGGGGCAGGTAGAACCCCCCCAAAACAGGGGACCCCTGGCAAACGGGGGGGGGGGGGTTTGGCAATCCTAAATCGGCAACCTGCAATTATGCAGTCTGGCCATACCAATGAGGCAAACGACGTATTACTTGCAAGCTCTGAAGAAATGGCTGAAGTGTTCTCTGGCATCATTTCACCTGAATGCACACAGAGCCCATTTTGAAAGCTGGTGCAAGAAGCAATCTTCCATGGAAGGAACAGATTCCTCCTCCTACAGCCGTAATGGGACATTCAAACTTTTGAAAATCGGTGTTGCCCCTTCAAGAGGGCTGGCACCAAAACCAACTCCAGCCATTTCACTCTGACTACATTCAAACATCACAAAACACTATAACTAAACTGTGACTGGGGACAAACAGAGCTTGTCAGCAAACCTGCATTATCACCCCAGCCCTCCCACCTCCTTTTTCTTCTTATGCACAGAAACTGATTGAAAATGTCCTAGTCTGATTGAGCTCCAATTTATTAGAACACTCAAATGCAGGTGCCTTAGCAAACTGGGGTTTGTTTATCCTGTAAAAACTGGGATTGTAAACTGGGACTATACTGAGGTTTAGAATCTTTGCTCAGGGGTGGGAACAAACTCTTATTTGCTGAAGTGCCTGCATTTGGAGGCCATGGAAAACTGGAACAGGAAGTGTTCAATCAAATTCTGTGTGAAAGAGGAGGAGATGGAAACACAGCGACAAGCTCTGTACATACCCGGTTGCATTTAACTACAGTTTGCCGTGATGTCTCAGTGCAGCCAGCGAAAGAAAATACTGACATTGTCCTTGTCTCTGCTAAACTAACACAGGTTGCCTGGATGTCTTCTCGCCTCTGAGCAAGACTATGAAATTCTTAACATGTTTAAAAGCCTTACCTGTTTAAAATAGATCATCCAATCCAGGGTACACTGGGAAACCATGTCATATGGTGTTATCAGGTAGAGTAAATGAAGGCAGCTCTCAAGCATTAGCCCCTCAAGGCCTTTCTTAAGGTCTGCATAGAGCTTATCACAGTATGCCAGGTCGACAGAACCTGAGATGTATTTAAACAAGCAAACGTCATACAGTGTACCGCGCTCAGAACGCGTGCAGATCATGCGGATATATTTAACTTTCTTTCCCTCTTGGGATCATGACATCTGTAGCACTCCAACATACTGGAAGTCTCTAGAATATGTGCTAGCCTCAGGTGCCTTTCCATATGGTTAAATGCACTGCTTACTTCTTAAACTTTAGTTCAAGACCCTTCCTTCATCTTCATGTAACCAGAGGTCATTTCGGGGGGGATTGCGGGGGATCGCAGTTCCCCCGGGTGAGGTACGGGGGGCGGGGCACATGACGAAGCCCCGCCCCCTGGAGGGCCTTCGCGGGGCTTCCTTGCACTCCCGCCGGCCTTGCAGGTCCACCGCCGGGCCCCTCATGGGGCTCGGCAGTGGAGCTGCAAGGGCGGCGGCGGTGGCTGGGGCCGTTGGGGGTGGTGTGTGTGGCCTTATGACACACTTCCGGTGATGTCAGGGGGTGTGGCATATGCTAATGAGTGATGCTAATGAGTTCCCCTAGCTCTTTTTCTACGAAACGACCCCTGCATGTAACAGACCGTTTCAGAGGGTAGCCAGGTTGGCTTGCAGCAGGGAGCAACTAGATCTTGGGGGTATGAGCTTTTCAGAGTCAAACCTCTGACCAAGGGAGCTTTGGCTCTTGAAAGCTCACACCCCCAAAATCTTGTTGGTCTCTCAGGTGCTACTGGATTCAAATCTAGACGTAATGGACAGAGCACAAGTTTTGATTCCAGGAGTGGGGTAGGGGTTAAAACACTGTGGGGAAATTGCCTTTTCACACCTTTAAAAAGTTTAGAGTGTATATGCCACATTGCAGGGAAAAAAAATACTACTGAGACTGGTACAGTGGAGGAAGCTTGTCAAGTATTTCCCCGCCCCTCCATTTGTAAAAGGATAAATAAGCACTCTCTCTGCAGATACAGAGCAGGAGCTTTCTGGCCAGTAAAATTAAATTAATGTAAAGAACGTTGGCAAAATGGGGCAGTTTTTCAGTAATGACATCATAGACACCACGGATGCCAACAACCTGGAGAAAAAAATCCTGTCATTTTAATAGAGGCTTAGGCTAAATGTGTGGAAGTAGCCCAATGAAGTTTTTCATGGCATGGACGTCAGTAATGCCACCTGGCAAATAGTAGCCCATTAAGTTTCTGTTAAAGGAACAAGACTTTTTTCTCCAGGCTATTGGGAGTCCTACATGAGACTCATAAAACCACACTTCTCACAGACTTGCCGGCTGCAGATGAGATGAGTTCTCCAGGGATTTGATTTGAGGTGAAAACCAAGGTCCCTAAATGCATGGCTGGTCCATGACACTTTGAGGCCCGAGATGAAAGGATCAACAAACACCCTTTGTGTAAAAATACAACCACACTAAAATAGTGGAATATTTTGTTGCCCTTTCATTATTCCTGAAGTAGCCGTCTTGTGCTGCCTAATGACCCAACCAGCCTAGCCATACTCCTAGCCAGGGCTCTTTTTGTAGAAAAAGCCCAGCAGGAACTCATTAGCATAATAGGCCACACCCATTAGCATATTAGGCCACACCCCTGACATCACAGCTCATTAGCACATTAGGCTGTACCCCCATGTTGCCAGAAGTGTGGTCATCCAGCCACACCCACCTTTTGCTTTTTATTCTGTTTACCTTGTTTTTTGTCAAAACCCAGGGCTTTTTTTGTAGCAGGAACTCCTTTGCATGTTAGGCTACACACCCCTAATGTAGCCAGTCCTAATGAGTTTCTGCTGTTAGGTGTGGCCTGTTATGCTAATGAGTTCCTGCTGGGCGTGGCTAACTCGGGAGCCAGCCGGAACTCCGTTCCTGTGCGTTCCTGCCCAAAAATAGCCCTGCTCCTAGCATATAAACCACAGAGACATCTTACCTTTGTAAGTGGCTTGACCCAGGTGAGTGATCTCTAAATTATGCTGCAAAGGGTCTTCACTCTCACACTCTGCCCTCTCCTTTAGGAGCCCATTTTGTTTCAACCACTGCAACACTTCCACAGTTACATCACACAGGTTCTTCCCTTTAGGCAGAAGTTGGGGCTGGACTCTAAGCAAAGTACTGTCCATAAAGCGGCAAACCTCTTTAGGGCTAGTTGCTATCTATAATGGGACAGAAGAAGGCAAGACGGACTAAAGATTTCCTGCAAAAAACCAGAGTTGAGCACCATGGAAGAAAAACAGATTCTGGCTATTTGTTATTCCTCCTGAAGCTTCCCTCCCCTTAATGGAGTCAAGATATTTTACAGCATACAAGAAAGAGTTCAGGAATACCTTCAAGCCAACTAAAGAGAGGATCAGGCTCCGGATTCCTTTGTTGCACTCAAGCAGGAGATTGCTGTGACAGCTTTCTAAAGGGCTGTGTACTA
The DNA here is from genome assembly GCF_001447785.1 of Gekko japonicus. Classification (NCBI taxonomy): domain Eukaryota; kingdom Metazoa; phylum Chordata; class Lepidosauria; order Squamata; family Gekkonidae; genus Gekko; species Gekko japonicus. The sequence goes on along the minus strand of NW_015170296.1, from coordinate 215,582 downwards.
AGTTTCGAACCTTTAAAAATTACAATATGTAATCAATGAAACAGCATAACTAAGTGAAAGAGAAAACTATAAACAATTCATATCTCTGCGGCTGCCCAACATTACTAGAACACCATCTTGTCTATTACATCTCCCCAGGAATGCTCTCTTAATTACACACAGGAAGCTCGTACACTGGGGGCCCTGCTCTATAAAGGAAGAAAGCCCATCTGCAGCTGAAAGCAGGGTCTTTTCACTGGTGACCCCAAGTCTGCGGAATGATCTCCTTCAAAAGTTTTGATTGTGCACCTGGCTTTCTGGCAGTTACATGATATGCGTGTATACAGGAAAGCTCCCAAGCCCAGGATCTGCTGGCTCTACAAACCTGCTATGGGATAGCATGGACTGGTATCTTTGCTTTTATCTAATCCTAGAACTGTAGTTATGTATTGCTTTATGGTAGTTTTGAGTGCTGGCTATAAATCACCTTGATCTCTTTGGAAAGACCAACTATAAATTGGAAATCCCCAACCCTTTTGAGCACGTGGGCACCTTTGGAATTCTGACAGAGCGTGATGGGGGCAACTACGCAATGGCTGCCACCAGAGGTAGAGTCCCACACACAGAGTGGAAGGGAGAAGAAGGGTAATTGAATGAGAGACAATAAAACCAACAGTGGTGGCAGCTGCTGATGAAACAACGTTATTTTTATCTCCACGGCCAATCAGATCTCCAGTGGCCAGAAGCCCTGTTGGCTAAGAGCACCAAGTGGCCTCACCCCCTTCTAAAAACACTTGATGGGCACCAGGAAAGGAGTTGGTGGGCGCCACAGTGCTCACGGACACCATGATGGGGACTTCTGCTATAAATGACCTTAGACAGCCAGAGCAGTGTGGGGGTTACGAGTGTCCGACTGATCTGGAAGACTCAGATCTGAAACCCCACCCCCCGCTTTGCCATAGCAGCTTGCTGGGTGACCTTGGGCCAGGCCCATAGCTACAGTGGGGCATTTTGGGGCCCCGTCCCCCTAATTAACAGCCCTGCCCCACGAACAGCCATGCCAGAAACCTTATTTTTGAGCATGCCTTAGGTGGTACTGGGCTTGCAGAAAGAGAGGTTGTTGGAGATGTACTGAAGGTGCCCTTTAAGTTTTCTTACCCTGTGGAAGGGAACTCAAAAAGCATTTAAATGCCTTCTGAAGGCAATGAAATGCCCTCTGAGCTGTTTTTTCCTAGGAACTGACACGCTCTCTGCCCTGTCCTTTGAAAGGAAGGGCTAGAAACAGGCTTGCAGTCTCCCCCTTTAAAGACAGGCGTTCAGATTAATTTATTTAACTGAAATTTAACTGCCCCCTTAAATTTAAATACCCCCTGAACAAAAAAATCCTGGCTATGGGCCTGCCTTGGGCCAGTCACACTCTCTGCCCAACCTACCTCACAGGGTTGTTATGAGGATAAAATGAAGGTGAGAATAACATAAGATGCTTTTGATCTCCAACGGGGAGAAAGGCAAGATATAAATGAAATAAACAAAACATTCTAAGCAAAACTAAACTTTTAAAAAATGACACACGAGACAGCTCTTCTCCTTTCCAGGTTTCTAATGTCTGAACCACTTCCAGTGACATGCAACATTTTGATTTGGGTAAGGATTTAGTGGACAAGAAAGAACAAGGATATGTTTTAGCAATATATCTATTTTTTAAAAAATAAATAAATGCTCATGGCCATTTACCTTTTACATATATGCCTTTAAAATCAACACTTTAATTGTTCACATAAGCTTGTGTTTATGAAGGTAGCCACCTATCTTAAGCCCATGCAGATACATATTAAAATAATTTAATAATTTGGAAAGTCAGGATGTTACACTATTTAGCTGCAATTCTGTTTAATGATGAAATACCATTAGCTTTGGAGGAGAGGAGCTGGGCTTTGTTGTTATTACACTCAATGAAAAAGTATCTTTAAAATATACTTACTAAAAAAGGAACCAAACTATTGTAGAACGAGCCTTTTTACCAAAAACAAAACAAAACTGAACTCCTCCCTATGCTACATAATCGATTTATCCCGATGACCGAGAAGTCTCAAAAATCTCCATTCTTTTTTGCTCAAGTTACCAGCTGTTTGTCTTTTTCTTGCGCTATAAGAATGCTTTCGCCAGCACTGTCAATGCCAGCACGACCGGCTCTGCCAATCATCTGCTTATACTGAGTCTTCTTCATGAATTCTGTAGCAACATACGGAGCTCTTAAGATGACCCTAAGAAAACAGCAAAAATGTATTTTAATTATAGTACTGATATATGGGCATTTTTTCAAGATAACAAAAGATAAGCTATTACGTCTTCCTAAAGTCTGATATAACAAAACATTCCAGAACATACTTATATACTTTAAAATGCATATAATTTCTGAAACCATTACTTACTGAAACGAACTAAACAAAATATACAGAATTGTTAAAACCTCAACGTTCCTCAGGGCTGTTAACGTGTACACTGTTTCATGCACGATATGCCAAAGTGGTGAGTAATGCTCAACTGCATACTCTTATTATGTGAAGTAACTCTTGACTTTATTGTACTCTTTATTTCTGAAATGTGCTATTTGAACATGTCGAAAACTGCTTGTTGTGAGGCGCTCGTCAAAGGGCAGCAAAGCATCCTCCGCAGTTGGATTCTGGCCACGTGCTCACTGTCTGCTTAGTGCAGCCGCTGAGGCAGTTAAGAGACAAACACTGCTTCTTACAGATGCCGAACAAAATTTAAGACAGGGATTTGGAGATGGAGGAATAATGGACAGGCAGCACAAGCTGGCTGGATCCTAGGGCTGCCAAGTGGGGGTGGTAAAGCCCCGCTTTGGAGGCCCGATTTCCGACGCCACGGAATCGGGCCCCGGGGGGAACCTCACCCCTGCGTGCATGTCACCAGGAAGTGACGTGGGCACGCTGGGGGCTGGGCCACGGCCATACAAGGGAAAACTCTATGGTTTCCCCTTGTATGGCTGTGGCCCCGCCCCCAGCGTGCCTGGCGTCCTCCCGTCACTTCCGGGTGACGTGTGTGTGGCACGCGCGCGCTCTGCACGCGCGCACACACACCAGACGCCGGCCAGGAGCCCCCCGCTCCCGGCAAAGATACACTTAGCAACCCTAGCACATGAACAGGAAGAAACATTAACATTCTTAAATGGTTTCCCCACAGGCTACCATAATTCTTAAGAAGAGATTGGATTTATACCCCACCGTCCACTACCCGAAGGAGTCTTAGAGTCCTTACAGTCTCCTTTCCCTTCCCCTCCCCACAACAGACACCCTGGGAGATAGGTGGGGCTGAGAGAGCTCTCCCAAGAACTACCCTTGAGAGAACAGCTCTAAAAGAACTTGTAACTGACCCAAGGTCACACCAGCAGCTGCATGTGGAAGAGTGCAAAATCAAACCCGGTTCTCCCAGATTAGAGTCCGCACTCCTAACTACTACAACAAATTGGTCAATCACTATGAAATCTTAAGCAGTTACAGCCTTCTGTGGCCATTGGCTTTAGAAGGGTGTAACTTGGTCTATTATTTTTAATTTACTAAATTTATACCCTGCCTTTCTGCCCTCATCAGGACCACTGAGACAGTTAACAGATTAAAAACATAATAAAAACGCATCTTAATAGCCATTAAAACCAAGCTAAAATATCCATACAGTAAAATACGATCCACAGACATAAACAAACAAAACATATGGCAAGAAGGAGGGATCACTGAAAGAACAACAGATGAAACAAAAAGGATTCACCTGCTAGCAGAAGATGGAAATAGAAGGGGACAGAGAAGTGTCCCTGGAGAGAGAGTTCTAGAGTTTTTGGTGCCACTGCCAAGAAGGCCTTCTCCTGGGTTGCCACCTGCCTAATCTCAGAAGTTCTTCAGTTCAGAAGTAAAACAACTAAACTGAACTCAGACTTAGTCCTCACAGATACAGCAAAATGTTAGGCTCATGACTGAATTTCCACCCATATGGAAAAAATTCTTGCACATAGGAAAACAGCCTGTCAGCAAGAAGACTAGAATGCTTATCCTGGGTATGGTAAGTTTCTATGTCGCAGGGCATTTTTTCAGATGGAGACACAGTTGTCACATGAGCCTCCCGCAATCTGAACAGTACAGGCCAAAATAGTTTTACCAGTTTACCCGAGGATTATGAGAACTAGGTTTGATCGGCCTTTTGTGTAGCAGGTGCTTAAGCACGGTGTGCAGAACCGCCTATACATTTTCCTTCAGGTTCACAGTAAAGAATGAAGAAAAGAACAGAGTCTTCCTGTTCTCCAGAAGAGTAAAAAAACCCAGCACCATAAAACTGTCACATACATCTCTTTCGCAGCCAGATTTATCATGATACTTTAGCAAAGGCAGGATTTTTACTGTACTTTGAATTTGCTCCAGCTCTTAGCTTCTGAATAGCAAGACCATCACAGTTTTTATTTATCCAAGGTGTTCCTGCCTGGGAATTAAGATCACAGGGAGGGGCCATCCTGACTGCCCTATTGACTAAAGAAGCTCGTCTGGAGGGTATGCCAGAAAGTGCCTTTCAAGTGGCAGCCCCGTGATTATGGAACAACCTTCCCAGGGACGTGCACCTGGTCCCCTTGCTTTTGATCTTCAGAAGGCAGAAGGTGGTTTTATTTAGGACTGCATTTGACTAATTTGGAGCTGCGGTGGCTCAAGTGGTTAAGACGCTGAACTGCAGGCTGTGGAAGGTCAGTAGTTTAGCAGTTTGAGACCCGGGTGCCGCATTATGGAGTGAGCTCCCATCTCTAGTTCCAGCTCCTGCCAACCTAGCAGTTCGAAAGCAAGATATTGCAAGTAGATAAATAGGTACCACTTCGGTGGGAAGGTAACAGCGTTCCGTGCACCTTGGTGTTTAGTCATGCTGGCCACATGACCACGGAAACGTCTTCGGACAGCGCTGGCTCTTCGGCTTTGAAACGGAGATGAGCACCGCAACCCTAGAGTCGGATTTGACTGGCTTTCGAGCAAGGGAACCTTTACCTTTAACTTTACTAATTTAAGCTTTTAGTCATTGGCAGTCCTAACTGTGATTTTAAATTGTGGTCTCTTATCTTATAATTAAACATTAATTAATTAAATAAGCTCCTTGGGCTACTCCACATAGTATTGATAACTGTATCTCTGAAATAGAACAAAGTTTGAGTCCAGTGGCACCTTTCAAAATGTTTCTGAACCTGGAGGGGGAGGCAGCGTGAAACTAAACAAAAAATAAGCTTGATTCACCTTCGAGCGGGCAGGTTTACTCCAGCAGCAAGGGTAGAAGTGCAGGTCAGGAGACAGAGGATGCCTGAAGAATAGGCTTCTTCAATTTGTTTTCTTTCATCATTGGTAAGGCCGCTGTGGTGATAGGCAACTCCAAAAGGAATTGTTCGCTTCAGTACTGGACAAAGTCTTCCATTGCAAATGTTGGTTAAATCATCGATAAGGTCCCGTTTTTCTCTCTCCCTGTGGATTTTATACTCTCTAGGGAAGAAAATGACAATCAGATTGTACTCATACAGAAAACAGCTCAAGATCTGCATGTGTGGCTTCGAAAGAGGCTCCATGCTTTCTTCACTATGATCAGGTGGTCACGTTGTTGTTCATCCCGGATGAACAACTCATAATCACCTGTGCACAAACCCTGTAAAAACAGTCAGTGCAGATGTGACATTTATTGTCCCTCACCCATGTTTAAGGGACTGGAAATCAATTTATTTATTTCAATTTATTATTTAATTCAATTTAATTCCATTTAGTTCCATTTCTATCCCGCCCTTCCTGCCAGCGGGCTCAGGGCGGGTTACAACATTAAAACAATAAAACAAAGTATTAAAACAATAAAATCAGATAAAACCATAAAATTAACCTTTAGACAATGGCGAACAAACTACAACACAGCTATTTCAATGGTACCCTGATATTAAATGATGAATACAGAAGGGCTGGATCCGAAAATAAATTCCGGATTATGGATACCCTGCTTGGGTAGACCAAGGTGGCTTTCATTCTATGTCCTCAACAATTACTTGGCAGTAATAAGCCACGCAAACATAGGTGTGACTGTTTAACTAAGAGCTAGATTTACTGAGGGTAGTTCACAGGGATGCAGCTAATGGTGTCTCCCAGGACTCCTCTCTTCATCAGAGTGCGTGTGTGTGTGTGTGAGAGAGAAAATAAGCCTCAAGGTGTCAACTCTTGAAACATCAGGTGGATAAACAGATGTGTACTATTACAAAAGCTTGCTAGTCAGACACCTATACTAGTAATGCATGTAGGTGAGGGTCACCATTTCTGTGATATTCAGTGGCTTGGGAGGCTCACGTGGCTCTTTTCACATGCTACTTGTGGCTGTTTTGAGCACTGTTCCTCAATTTGGATCACACTGCATATTCCATGGAAATGAGTCAGGTCAATACCTAGCATGGTAGGGCTTGTGGCTGGCAGGTGGTTCCTACCCTGAAATAGCCCCCTGCATATAGACTGGAAGACAAAGAAGCTGTGACCATCCCTGAGCTGTGGGCCTTGTGCCACAACACATCTTGCTCTCCTCTGGGTATGTTGCCAACCTCACTCTCTCACCTGAGCTACTGTGGCTCATGCTGAGGAGAAAGTGAGAAGACAGAGAGGGGAAGCCCTTCCACTCACTCCAGATACATAAGGGCTGGCTGAAGTTCAGCAGTGGCGGGGAGAGAGACACCCCAACATTCTCAGAGGTACTCTGTCAATTTAAAAGGTTCTACTTTAATAGTAATATTGTGTGTGTGTTTGGGGTGGTTCACAGGGTATACAAGAGTCACATGGCTCTCTTGGTTGATGGTAATTGTGAATGTGACTCTCCGTGAACCACACAGTACCACTGTTCTAGACCAGCTGTCAGTGATAGCAACGAACCAACCAAGGGTGTCAAACTCATTTGTTATAAGGGCTGGATCTGACGTAAATGGGACCTTGTTGGGCTGGGCCATGTGTGTCATAAAAGGTAATGCCAGGTATCAGAGATATAAATTTTATAAAGGACACAGACAAATACAATTAAATTTTTTTTTTAACTTTAAATAACACATTTCCAGTGAGTTCGACACCCCTGAATTAGGTGATGAAGCTTCTTTCCCAAACCATTTCCTGATTTGGATAGGTTTATGCTAGGAGGTCACAGAACACTGTAGAATATTATGAGAGAAAATCATAGTATGTGGAAATGTTACTGAAGCCCATTTATTCATGTCTGAGGATAAAATAAATTTCAACTTAATGACACCTCCTTTTAAACCCTAATGGCTTATTTCCCCTTGCAGATTGTTATGTCTCCATCGGTTCCTCTGACACGTGATATTTTGCATGATACTGAGTTAATGTCTCTCATAAACACAATTATTCCTGGTATATTAGCATCATGTCTAGGTGTGACAATACACAAGATGCAGGTGCAGTGCTGCAGCATACTGTGCGATCGTGATGGTCACGGCACACTATCCTGACCTCTTCCCAAAGCAATTCTTAGAATTAGGTCATTTGCCCTAGTGAACTTCCAAACTAAATTAGGAAATACTTATTAAACACATAGAGACAACATACCTCTTCAAGTGCTTGCATATTGTTTCAGCTACATTTTCACAGTTCTTTTTAGTGGGACAAAAGATGAGGCAGGAGTGTAGTGGAATAACTTCTGTTGCCAAGGCAATAAGGTGATCTGGGTCTATCTTTTGAAGATTACTAGAATACTGAAGATATTACACATCTTGGTTTGTAATCTGCATTAAACCTGTGCCTCAGTCATCAAGAGATTTATGCCAAACTTTACTACAGGTATACATCTGTCTAGGGCTGAAGCTTCAATTTTAAAAATTACCCAGGTTTTTAAAGACTGCGTGCTTTCCTTGGAAAAATGTTACAGAAATCAGTGAGATATGTTGGACTAAACATTCTTAGGACTGTCCTGTACATCCCTTGAATGAAAAGAAAAAACGAACGCTAAAAACTATATGCAGTTCTGTCCTATATTATGCCTCCTGAGGATACTGGAACCAAGGACCATACAAGCCAGTACTGGTAAAACATACACTTAAAGCAATATATTTATCTAAACTACTGCACTGGTGAAGGCTAAACAAAACAAAAAACTTTAGAAGCTAAATAGAAACTGATTTATTTGTAACATCTTAATGAATATTTTCTTGATTTGGATTTGTGCAAGACATAATGAAAAACATCACTGGAAAATGTTGAAGCAAGTAGCCTTGACTGAATAATAAATTATCAACAGAAAAGGTTTAAATGCTTAGGTATATTACCTTGTAATCAAGGAGACGTGAAAGTTTAAAACCTTCTTCTGCAGTGCTGTCAACTTCATAGATGCTGTCTTGTATTTTAACATACTCTTTTAATTCTACCTAAATGTTAAGAGTTACCAACAGTTACAAATGTCATGACTTGTATCAAGAGGATATAAATACTTAGAATGATGCTTTGAAAAATTAACAAAAGCTTCCAGTCAATACAATTGGCCACTGAGAAAGGTAGTTTATTCCATTACTTATACCAATGGTTCTTGGTGGCACCCTAAAATAGTAGAATAGATTAACACTTCCTGGAATGATGGATAATTGACTTTCAGTAGTGTACGTTATTCCACCTGTAGCTGAGGGAAAAAATAAAATATTTTTCCCGTTTGCTCTAAAGAAGATAACACAGTTTTAGAAATTTTAATGATCTGGAAATGCTAAACGTTAAACTCACTCATAATACTAGGTACCTTTGTTTCCTAAAGTAGATGTTTCCTCTTCAAATGAAAAAAAATACCAATTTTTGAAAGCAAACAAACATTATAACAAAAAAGTTTAATTGTCTTAGGAGCTTAGAATGAAAAATGCATTTTCAATTCTCATCACTCTGACAAGGTCAACAAGTGAAATTTACATCTGGGATTGTTCATAGGTAGCTTTGTCTTGAATACATACTGGTCTGAAATTACTGGTGTAGTATTCTGCCTTCAAAAACTTCTGCAGGTCTCCAACATTGCTTAAAGTTGCACTCATTCCAATGATCTGAGTAGTCTCTATATAACATAAAACAAGATTGTCTGAAATGCTCAAGTTTCATAATTAAGAACACACTATGAGAATGTGACTATCAAAACTCAAACAAAAACAACAAAGGAAAGTCAAAGTACCCCATACTGTAAACAAAACCAGGAAATGGCTCTCTTCACAGGATTAGTGCCAAAGGATAACAGCAGCATCCATCTCAAAATCATGTTCTCAGCTGGCTTCCCAAATTACAGAACACTGTTATAGAAGCAGCACAAAATACAGCCTTGAAAAGCCTCCTAAAAATCTCAGCAAAATCTTATATGCTTGAAAGTTCCAGTATGAAGACATAAGAACATATGAAGAGCCCTGACCAGTTCCTCCTTCCTTGTTCAAGATCTTAAGAGAATCCTGAAGGGGAGTTTTAAGGGGTTGGGATTTTCAAATTTCCCCCCTCCTCATGATTCTTCATGGGACCCAGACTGTACGTACTATTTGATTATCAGTTCTAGACGTTACACAGAAATTACTTACTGCTTGCATAGATAATCTTTGCAAGTGTCATTTCTAGAATAGCTCCACGACTTCCTTCTCCAATCATGTGCAACTATGAATGAGAGAAAGGGGAAAATAAATTATGGACATCCAAGATACTGAATATCTAGATATTACCATGGACCACAGTAAGATTCCTGTAATGTGGCTACCATACTTTAACCTACAGTCAGATTTAACCTACAGTCATAACAAGACTCCTGTATTTTTAACTGCTCTGGAGGCTCAGAGTTTCTCCAGTCCAAGGATACAACTATACCAGTATACAAAAGAGAACACAAACTTAACCCAAGGAACAGACACTCAACATTCTGAAAAGCAATCGTAAGAACAGCAATTAAACATGACAGCTAATGTTTGTTCTACATACATTATTACTTTTTCAATTGGAGGCTGGATGCAGGTCAGCCAATAAATGCTGGATACCAGTAAGAATAAGGTGATGGTCAGTGGCAGATTTTATGAAATTTCTCAAAGGAGTAGGGACACCATGATGTAATTTGGCCACCTGGGATCAGTGATATCTGCAGACTTGGTATGGTTTCGGATCCATCATTACAACAGGACCCTTTGGTTATAGTGTTTTATGTTGATTAAGTATATCCATCTGCATTCAGATTCTCTCTGATTCAGCCACTCATACTTTGGTTATCTCAAGTCTTGGCAACTACAATAAATTCTTCATGAGACTGACTTTGAAAACAACTGGAGCTTAAACTAGACCAACAATACTATGCCATTCAAAGAAGGGTGGTATGCCTTGCTAGACTAGGTATGAATGTTACAGGCCCAGCAGCTGCTTCATAGTTATGGGATTTATTTTCCTTGCAGTCTCTCCAAGCCCTGACCAGGCTAGCCCAGTCTCATCAGATCTTGGAAGCTAAGCAGGGTCAGCCCTGGTTAGTATTTAGATGGGAGACCACCAAGGACCTCCAGGTTCATGCCACAGAGGCAGGCAATGGCAAGCCACCTCTGAATATATTTTCCCTTGAAAACCCTATGGGGCCATCATAAGTTAGCTGTAACTTGACGGTACTTCCCATCACCACAAGAGTCTCTCCAAAGCCTGAGCATCTTCGAGAAGAGACATAAGACTCGCGTCTTTTCACAATATTTGAAGCTAATAAAATAAGAAATGTTTAAATGTATTACTACTGTTAACATAATTAACATATTTTTGAAAAACAATAACACTTTAAATAATATTAACGTTTAAATTGTATTAATTCATTAGTTTCTAATAAAGGCTTTGAAAGCATTTCAGCTGACTGAGCAGAGATTGTTCAAATAAGACAAGTGCATATTTTTATCACAGGCTACTTTTTGATTCCATAAATAACTGATGTGTTTAAAATATTAGAAAGGCTTCCAGAGTATTATAACAAACCTCATCAACTACAACTAGACCCAAGTCACTGATTCGTCCTGTTTCTATCAAGGAATTCACCAGGCTGTGTCCTTTCTCAATAGTAGAAACATACAGCGATTTCTTTAGCCTTCTTTTGACAGGGGGAATTTTTCCTTTACTTCCAGCATATTCTTCAACCAGAAAACCCAGTTCCATTCCAAAACCTGATAAATTCCCAACCTAAAATATAATAAAAACATAAGGGCAAGATAAATTTTATGATAAACGTTGAAAAAAAACCTATAAACAGTTTATTATAAAAGTAACTGCAGGAGATTACATCCGATCTTAATACCAAGACTACAGAAAATCCTAGACAAACTCAATACAAAAACATACAAAGACACCTGAGTTTCTGAACAGCAAACTAACTAACTGAATAAACAGCAGCAGTCTTAGGAAACACAGTCCAGGGCTATGATTGTTTTTTCAAAAATAAACCTCCTCGGTTAAATGGAATTTCTTCTCAATTAAGTGCATTTCTGGAGGAAAATGGTCCAAATAAAACACAGATAAACTTTAACATCACCACACCTTCTCCTGAACTATGGCCACATAAGGAAGGATCATTAACACATCCATTTGCCTGCACAGCAATTCTTGAAGAATTAAAATTTCAGCTACAAGTGTTTTTCCACCACTGGTCGGTAAGGAGTATATTAAATTTTTTCTCTGCTTCAGTGAATCTAATGTTAAACAATCATGCTGCCAACCTGAAAAAAGAAGAAAAAAAGACATTACTTACACTCTTCCTTTTGTATTTTAATATTGATAATGACTCAAAAATCAAAATAAAGATCTGTTTTCGAATCCTACAAGGGTTTTTTTCCCCAATAAAATGGGATACTCCTGTGGAATATAATTCAAGGTTACAGCATTTTAAAAAAACATTCAGTTATAGTAACATATACTCTTGAGTGCTTTCACAAACCCCGGTAGTTCATTATCAGCACATAGAAATGACACTAATGTACTAGTTTAAGTTCAAGTAAAGCTAGTTACCATGCTGATATAACTGGCTTGCGGTACAATCCTAAACAGAGCTACGGTGTTCTAAACCCACTGGAGTTCAATGAATTTAGAGACATGTAACTCTGCTTAGGACTGCACTGACAGATAGTTATGTTTTCAATAGGAGTGCGTACAAACAAGGCTCCATCATTATTTCTAAGAAATTATCAACGGTGGTATTACCATAAAGCTTTTCAATTCCTCGGCACTTTACCAGTAGCTCCTTGACTTTGGTGGGTAAGCCATAAAAAGGACCAATATCAACAAATGAAGCATCAGCTGTTCCCTCAGCAAGACTGGTCTCTTCAGCTACAGCAGCTTCCTTAAGCTCTTTGCTTTTAGACACTAGTGTCGCTGGAGCTCTTGCATTCCCAGTCATTGTACTTTTGAGATGAACTGTAACACTTTTTCTCCTGGTGGGGTCAGCCAAAGCAATGGTAGACGGTTCACTTCTAGATGGTTCATTATCTTTTTTATTATATTCTGTCTTCTGGCAGTAAGACTGATTTGAGGTCTTGTCAAGGCAGCCATTCATACAACAGTCTCTCTGTTGTACATCTGCTGTTGCATTGGGGCCAGCAGAACATTCATTGGACTGAAATTGATGCTGCGACGATGGCAGGAATTCTGGATCATCATCATCATCTTGAGGCTTTACACTGCTCTCCTGCTGATCATATTCTGTTCTACTTCTTAAGCAAGTAATACTTTCTGAAGATGTCTGTTCTGCACTCTGTAACTGGACAGCAGTTCTACTCTCTAGGCTTTTAGAACCCAAAACAAAGTCAGGAGACTGCGCACACCTTTGCTCTGTAGCTTCTTTGGCTAACAAAGAGGAGTCACCAGAAAAGCTGTCATAGTCCACAAACATGTCATCTTCGCTGCCATTATCCTACAAGAAAAATACATGAATCCGTTTGACTGTTTTGAATAATTATACTTAGAATTTGTACACAACACTTTACAGCATTCAAAGCATTTCACACACACTATATTTCAGGAAACCCTGCTAGAACCCTATAGCAGTATTAGAACACTATAGTAAACCTGCATTTTAGATAGGGGGCTACGGTTGAGAAACTGGTCTTAGGCAAGACCACAGAGTTCTGGGCTGAGACAGGATTTTGTAGGTGAAAAATAACCAGTAGGTGAAAAATTTCCCATCACTTTATCTTCATGCCAAAAGCTTTACCTGTTTAATTTTTTTTAACTTTGTGATTCATGATAAACCGGACGAGATAAGGTATAGTGGTTAGAGATTCAGACCAGGAGCTGAGACTCAGGTTCAAAAACCCACTCTGCTGCAGAAGTTCAGTGGGTGACTTTGGCCCAGTCACACAGGCTAAACCTAATCTACTTCATAGGGTTGTTGAAAAGATAAATTGGAGAACAGAATGAAACATACTGCTTTAGGTCATCACTATACAGGGGTGTATAGATATCTGTAGATAGATAGATCTAGATATATACATGCGCGCGCACACACATATATATGAATAAATAATAAATATAGCTAAAGATGGGAGGGCAGATAAAAACCAGGTTGGCTGGTGGATGGGAGAAGGAAGCAAAGACAAGTAGGGATACATGGGCTACCCAGAAAGAGGGAAAGAGAAAATAGTGTGGTAAAAAAATATAGGGAAAAGCAAGGTGCCCCCTGCAAGTCCAGGCACTGCACAACTTGGCCAGAAGTTTTCCAGAGAGAGGCTGCCAGGGAGAAGGAAGGAAAACTGGTTGGCTGACTTATGGATGTGAAGGAGAAAAGGAAGCAGGAAAAGGGGAGAGGCGGGGGGGGGGGCTTTTAGGGAAGGCAAAGAAGAAATAGGTAAGGGAAATGAGGTGCCTCCTGTAAGCTGTTGCGGGTCACCTGTGCATGTGCACACTGTGGAAAAATGAAAAAAAGAAATACTCAATTACCACCGAACAGCCAGCACAGCAACTAGTTGTTGTACACTTATTTAGGGACTAGCTATTGTATTTATTTTGTTGCATGTATCCCCTGCCTTTCTACTTTGTACATATAATTCCAGCCCAATTTTGAGCTCGCGCTCCGGTGCCCCTGTTATTGTATGCAGATGATGCTGTAATTCTTTCTAGGTCTGAAGTAGGGATAAAGAGGTTGTTAGCACACTTTATAGAATATTGCAAGATGAATGGGTTATCCGTGAATTTTGACAAAACTAAAATAATGGTGTTCAGAGATTCCTGGAAACCTATCAATTGGCGTGTTAAGGGTAAAGCCATTGAACAGGTGAAGAGTTTTAAATATTTGGGAATTAATTTTCACCATAGTGCTAGGTGGGTAGCACACAGATCAGAAGCAATTAAAGCTGCGAATTGCTGTGTGCTAGCAATAACCCGTTCTTGTTTTTTTTACCAAGGGTAACCAGTATGTTCTTGCGGCCCTAAAAGTGTGTGAGCATAAAATTGGAGCGAAACTTCTTTATGGGGTGCCCATTTGGATCACTGCTTTAAACAAAATGGTAGAACAACTTCAATCCAATACTTATTGGATCTGACTTCCCCCCAGCTGCGTAGAGTATTTATGCTGGCCTGTTTTAATGTGCTCCCCTCTGCGGTTTTAGCAGGAAGATTTAAGAAAATCCCCTACTCTGTAAGGTTCTGTGATTGTGATTCAGAGGAGATTGAAACAATCGAACATGTATTTCTCTATTGTAGTTTGTATGAGGACATTCGGGCAGCCTACTTAGAAGATATTCTTAAGACTGATGCCAAGCAATCCGATGACAGAATGTTGTATCATCTACTGGCTTCACAAAATATAGCGGTTATTGAAGCGGTAGCTAAGTTCTGTAAGTGCCTTATAATGAGGAAGCTGTGTGTTAAATCCATGAACTGAATGGCGATTGTGTATGATTCTGATCTATGCCAATAAAGGTTTTGAACTGAACTGATAGTTGTTCCAACATAAAATTCCAACTGACATTATCAAATCCTTTTTCAGCATCTACAAAAATCAAGGCCATCTGTTTCTCTGGGTGAACTTCAAAATATTCTAGTATGTTTAATATCGTTCTTACATTGTTTCTAAATTGTCTTTTGGGAAGAAAGCCTGTTTGATCTTGATGGGGATTGTTTACATCAGTATTGCAGCCAAAATGGAGGCATAGATTTTGTAATCCACATTTAATAATGAGATTGGCCTATAATTTTTGATCTCTTTCTCATCAGTATTTTGTTTATGTATCAAGGTTATCAAGGCTTCATCCCATGTTTCTGGTATTTTACCTTCAGTTATTATGTTTTGTATTACATATTTTAAAGGTATTATCAGTTGATCTTCAAAGACATGACAAAATTCTGCAGGAAGACCGTCCAGACCTGGGGTCTTCCCTTTTTTTGTTTTTTTTAACGCTTCTGTCAATTCAGCAACAGTTATCGGATTGTTTAAAATTTCCCTTTGCTCTTCAGTAATTTTTTTTTGCATTGTACTTTTCTAAAAAATTCTTGATTTGTGTGGCTTCTCTCTTTTAACTTCTCATTAACATATAATTCAAGCACACTGCAGCATGTATTGACGCTATGGCCTCTCCCTCTATACATATACAACACGCACATCTCTCCTTATATATAATTGAGTTTTGGTGGGGCCACCGCCCCATGGGGTGGTGAGGAAAAAATGCGCTCCCTCAGCTATTGGTCCGTCAGCAAACAGGCAGCGAGCGGCCAGTGGAGAGAAGCTGTGTGCCCTTCTTCGGGACGTGGGGCGCTCCACCCACCCTTCACAGCCTTTCGGGGGGGGGGGAGCAGGGAAGGGCGGCGGTGCTGAGCCGGCTGCCGCGAGCCCATTTCCACCGCTCCACCCCCCCTCACAGCCTTTCGAGGGAGCAGGCGAGGGGCGGCAGCGGCGATGCTGAGCCAGCCGCCACGGGCCCGTTTCTGCCACTCCACCCCCCACACCTTCACGGCCTTTCGGAGGGAGCAGGCGAGGGGCGCCGGTGAGCCGCTCGCCTCAGGCACCTTTTCGCCGCTACCCCCCCTTCTTCACTCTCTCTTCCTTTCTTCCTATCTCCCTTCATTCTTTCCCTCCCTCACTCTTTCTCCCTTCCTCCCCAACACTTTGACTTCTTCCCCCCCTCATCCTCCCTCCCTTTCTGCCTGTCTGTCTTTCTGCCTGTCTGTCCCCCCACCACCACCCTTCTTCCTTCTTTCAATTCTTCCTTCCTTCTATTCTCTCTCTATGGCACCTTGGTCTCTATGGCAAGGCCGCTCGGACATCAGACGTGAGAGGCACCATTTGCCTCTAGGAGTGGAAGGCCATAACTTTTTAAAGAGCGCCTTAGGAGAGCTGGGGGAGCCGGAATGACCTCTTGCGTCTGATGTCTAAGCTACTCGGACATCAGATGTGAGCAGTGTTCCCTCTAAGCTGAGTTAGTGTGAGCTAGCTCACAGCTTTTTAGCCTCCGGCTCACACATTTTTGCCCTAGCTCAGGAAGGAGGGCTCCAGAGCACACTCATTTATGCAGGAGCCAAATCGCTCGCTCACAACTTTAATGCAAATAGCTCACAAAGTAGAATTTTTGCTCACAGGACTCCACAGCTTAGAGGGAACCTTGGATGTGAGAGGCACCATTTGTCCCTAGGAGCGGAAGGCCACCACCCCAAGGCTCAGGGAGGTGGGGGGAACCTTTCCCGCCCCCCCCCCAGCCATAACTTTTTAAAGAGCGCCTTAGGAGAGCTGTGGAAGCCAGAATGACCTCTCGCGTCTGATGTCCGAGCGGCAAGGCCTTCATTCTTTTTCTCTCTTACTCTTTCTTCCTTCCTTCCCAACGCTTTGACTTCTCCCCCCCCTTCATCCTCCCTCCCTCCATCTCTGCCTGTCTGTCTGTCTCCCCCCCTTCCACTCTCTCCCAACCCCTCTATCTATCTATCTATCTATCTATCTATCTATCACCCACCCACCCACCCACCCTAGGGCTTGTTGTCTTCATTCACAACGAGTATGTATATATTCGGAGCTGCGGTGGCTTTGGTAGTTAAGACGCTGAACTGCAGGCTGTGGAAGGTCGGTAGTTCAGCAGTTCGAGATGACAGAGCTCCCGTCTCTAATTCCAGCTCCTGCCAAAAGCAAGAAATTGCAAGTAGATAAATAGGTACCACTTCAGTGGGAAGGTAACAGCATTCCGTGCACCTTGGTGTTTAGTCATGCTGGCCACACGACCACGGGAGTCTTCGGACAGCGCTGGCTCTTCGGCTTTGAAACGGAGATGAGCACCGCAACCCTAGAGTCGGACTGGACTGGCTTTCGAGCAAGGGAACCTTTACCTTTACATGTATATATTCAGGTTGGGTTGCGATATGCGGGTCATGTCTGACAGATGGAAGCGAGCAGAGGTTGGGGCGAGAAGGCCTTTGAAGGAGCTAGTGGTCCCCAGCCAAAGGGAGGAAGCGCACCCGGTCTCTCCTCGTGGGTACCTCCTCAGGATATTCCTGCTCCTCCAGAGCCTCCCCACTTCTCAGCTTCTTGCGGGGCAGCGGCGATCGGGAGCAAGTCCGGTCTCGGGTCTTTTTGCCCACTGAAGCGGCTCTGCCATTCCCCCGACTCGACCGCCACCGTCCTCGAGTCCTCCTCTTCACGGCGATCCCGCCGCTCTCCATGAGGCACCGGCATAGCCTGCCCAGAACGGTGAATGAATCAGTCCGTCAGTCGTACACCGGGCGAACCAGCGTCGGCGATAAGATTTGCCTCTCATCCAGGGAAGCCGGAATCTACATTTCCCCCCTCTCCTGCAACGATGGAATTGTCCATCGCCCCCTCCGTAACACCCCCAAGGACTACACCAAGTCCTGCGGGGAGGGGGAAAGAGGTAGACTTGACACCAACGCAGAACTTCCTAACGGCTATGCCATATCGTTAAAGCTATGGGATACGTCATTTCCTGGGTTGTTGATGTGCGTAGGGGGTAGGGGAGAGCAAAGAGAAATTCGTACGACGATTGCGCAGCGCCAATTGACACTGACAGCCGTTGTCGCGGCTAGACCACAGTGACGCATGCGCAACGAATCCTCCGCAAGAACCGGAAATGGAGTAGGAAGAGAGAGAGCCGATTGGCTGTTGCCTAGGTGTTTTCTGTCTCTATGGTTTTCTGCGGCGGAAGTGTAGAAGACAGGGAAGCATGGCTGCCTTGGCTTCTTTATGTGGTTCGGCCAAGGGATGGGGGAAGCTTTATTATATCCTTGCCGCTGTAGGGAAGAATAGTAGTCGCGCTTCTGGAGCAGGTAAGGAGGGGAAGTAATTCAATTGCCGCATTACCACTGCTTGTTTTTGGGATGTTTGCCAGAGGCTCTGGAGCTGCAGTGTTTCCTTGCATGAAACCCAAAAGTTTCACCAGTTGAATTTTTGTTGCAAGTAGAGCTGGTAGTATTATCTGACTTCCTTGCAAGCATTGTGGTGGAATGAAGGGTACATGCAGGTATTTTGTTTGCTTTAGTTGTAGCCTGCCTTTCTCGCTGGGAGTCAAAGCGTTTGTCAAATTATGGCTGCGGTCACATGGAGCATTAGCCACGCTACAGAGACGGAAGATAGGCGGATTTTCCGGGCGTGATCACAGCACCACATCTGGGAAGGGTAGAGCTCCCGTGGCGAACCCGAGGCTTCCCGCCGAAGATGCGGGGTAAAAAACTAGTACCTCCAAGGTACTAGTTTCTGGAAACCGCGGAGCAAGGGCGAGCGCCTGATCGCGTTTCCGGTGGTAGGTTGTGGCATCCGGCGCCCACCCATGTCCCGTCGCTAAAAGGTTTTTCCCCCCCTCAAGTCTCCATGGGATGCGCACAAGCACCCAACGGCGCAAGCGCACACTTCGTTTAAAAACAAACAACACAACCCCCTCCTCTTTTCCGTACCCCCCCCACTCCTGGCTCGGCCTGCTCGAGAGGAACTCTCTGCACCGGGCGGCAGAAAGGGAGGTGCAGGGGGGGCGTGGCGGGAGGGCAGTCTGGCTGAAGCTTCTCCTGGAGGGGACTGGATGGAGGACACAGTTTGCATTCCTCTGCAGCCCTGGAAGGGGTTAATCCCATGGAACCTTTTGCTAAGGAGGCCGCTTCTTTGCCGCGCTGCAGGATTGTCCTGTGATTGGCACCTCCCCCCTAACCACGGGACCTCGACGGGACGTCTGATCGCGCAGCAGCGCGTTATTTTGCTCCGGGGCAAACAGCCACGCTCCCCCCCCCCCACATTTTCCTGCCCGTGTGACCGGGGCCTACAAAAACCAGTTCAGTCACACAGCGAAGATTTCCAGTAAGCAGTGCGGTAGGGCTTGGATTACGGAATTAGACTGCACTGCAGACAGATTAGAAAAACCCCCACAAATTGTCGGAAGCATGTCGTACCATAATGCAGAAAGTGGGTTTCCATGGTAGAAGGCAACGTAGTAAAAGGAAGAGTGTACTGCTGTACATACAATAAAAGTTGCAACGGAATAGTCTTTTTCCTCATAAAAGCAACCTGCAGATCTGTTCCAGTATACTACAGTTCTAATCTCTTTATCAAACTGCCATCTCACAATACAAGAACTTGTGGGCACTCAACTCATGGGCACTTAATGAAATTGCTTGAGCGGTCGGGTTAGAACACATGAAAGGAAGTATTTCTTCACCCAAAGAGTGATTAACGCATGGAATTCACTGCCACAGGAGGTGGTGGCGGCTACAAGCATGGACGGCTTCAAGAGGGAATTGGAGAAACATATGGAGCAGAGGTCCATCAGTGGCTATTAACCACAAGGTATAGATAGGAACTCTGAGTCTGGGGCAAGTGATGCTCTTTATTCTTGGTGCTTGGAAGGGGAACAGCTGGACCTCCTGATGGCACCTGGTATTTTTTTGGCCACTGTAAGACAGTGTGTTGGACCTGATGGGCCACTGGCCTGATCCAACATTGGCTTCTCGTATGTTCTTCTTGAACATTTCTTGTTTGTGTCCAGTGGCACCTTTATATTTTTATACCCATAATTGTTGAGTGTTAAAAGTGCTACTGGACTCAGTGTTTTGTTGCTTCAAGCCTACATGGCTATCCACCTGTATTTCTTGTTGGTGCATCTTCTGAAATGATGTAAGCAAGGAGACCTTTCTGATTTCCTCAGGCAAGCTGTTTCATAACATGGGAGCCCCCATAAAGAATTTCCCCCTACTGTAAGTTCTCCTCACAACCTTATGGGATCAGTTAGGGTGAGTCATTGTGATGGATCCAGGGTTACCTGGTGAACTTATTTATTTTTATTTTTCATTTTTTACCCCGCCCTCCCCACAAACGGGCTCAGGGCGGCTTCCAGAGCGTTATGCAGACTTTGCTTTAGAAGCCTAGCATGGTGCAATGCCAAAATAAAATTAGAACGACATCTGATAAGGCATAAAAACTAGCATGGATATAGGTAGATCTACCTATGCCTAAATCCATTATAACTCCCACCAGCTATTTTAAGAGGACTAATTCCCTGCTCTAGAATCGTATCTATATTAACTATAGTTTCAAATATAAGTTTAATGTCTGTAGAAAAATTACATCTCAAGGTGCCACAAAAACCTATCCTTGCGCCATACAGTTATTGGTGGCACATGGGTTAAATGTGTATGGGTGTATTTTAAGGATATACTACCTAATTTTTCTGAAGTTAATATGCTACAGTGCATATGTTGACAAAACACAATTGAAGATTTAAGTGTCGTCAGTATTATAAAGCTTAATTCAATATTAAAATATGCTGCTAGATCTATTGTGATTGTATGAGGCTGTTTCTCTCCAAACAAAGTACATCCTTTCTTTCAATACAGAAATTGCATTTTCTATTTTACATCTTTTATTATTTCCTACTTCTCAGATGGCAAAAACTAAGATAAATGTGCTAAAGTAGCAAAGGGTGTTGTGGTCTGCAGCTCTCCATTCACCACTGGGCAAATTTGCAATTTTGCAATCTAATGCAGTTACCCTAGTCTTATCTCATTGTACTGTAAGGTGTTTTTACTGATACATTTCATTAATATTTCAAGTAGCGTAATTTTATGTTTCAAATGATGTGTTTGCTATGTTAAAACAATAAAATAACTGTAGGCTTGATAAGCACAGATTTCAGTCCCCTACCTTCTAAATTGTGGATGTAACAAAAAAGTTATTTACTCCCTGGCTTCAACATTTCTGGAATTTTTGCATCTGTAGTTGCAACCAATATCAACATTCTTGCTAGGAAAAATATTACCATTGTCATTAGTAAAAGGGGAGACATACCTTTGAGAATACAGCCATGTAAGTTTGGCTCTCTGTGCTGGGGCAGTGTACTTAATATTTAAATATGCTTTTTATTTATTCTCAGTCAAATCATGGAGACGGCAGTGTAGTTCACACAGTGAACAGGTATCCAGTAAACCAGATATGGTAAGTTTTAATGTTTGGTATTTGACATATGTGAGCATGTACACATATTTATAAATGTTTCATAACATTTTAGGATTATAAGGGTTAAAGGAAAATACTTGCATATTATTTTCGTGTTGTGCCAGAGCTATAAAAATCAGTATATGAACTAATGTAAAATATTTAAGAACTGGAAGATGTTTCAGTGTATTTAAGGATAATTGCTACAGATTTAGTTTTGAAAATCAAGAACAATTTGCAGAAAGATCAACTGTAACGAAGAACGAATGACATACATTCTTAGTTACATAGTCCAGAAAGCTATTTCAGTAAAGGCAAAAGATGCCAGATTTATTGGGCTGAATATAAAATCTGGAGGGCATGACTATTCCTAAACTATTCCAGTATTGTCAAACCTCTCTCTGGAAGGGGACCAGAAACTATGATGGAAAATTAAAGTAAAAATGACAAAGTTTACAAAGTTGTTAAGGTATCAGACTCTTAAAACAAGCCATGCTTATATTTTAGGTATGTCCTCAGATTTGGGTTTTTAAAATCTAAAGTTTTAAATGTAATAAATAACTCCGCTGATTATAGGTTACCTTGAAACTCTTAAAATGACACGGTGGTGCTTTAAAGCATCTGATGGAAGGATATGATGGACAGCTTATTCACAGCCACTAAACGAGAGTGAGCATGGTATAGTGGACAGAGTGTCGGGCTTGGATCTGGAAGACCTGTGTTTCAGCTGTCCACCACTCTTCCATGGAAGCTTCCTGGGTACTGACCTTGGGCAAGTCATTATCATTCCAACCTGCTTCACAGGACTGTTGTCTAGGTTAAAATGAGGCATTGAGACACTGGTGCTTAGCTCTGCACATGGGGTTGCCAACCTCTAGGCAGGATCTGGAGATCTCCCAGAATTACAACTGAACTCTAGACAACAGAGATCTGTCCCCCCTGGAGAAAATGCCTGCTTTGGAGGGTGGACTCTGGCTTTATATCTGGCTGAGGCCTCTCCCCTCCCCAAATCTGGCCCGCCTCAGACTCCATCACAAAATCTCCAGGAATTTCCCACCCTGGAGCTGGCAACTCTTATCTGCACATGCTGCAAGCTGCTTGTCCTGCACAAAACTATAGCACCTCTCCTTCTGAAATGCTTAGCATGGTAATCAAAATAAACTTATTAAAATGGTATCAAAAGAGGTTTTCATGCTCAAAACCACTTCTGTTTCAGCCTGAGTCAATGGATAATCCTTATAAGGAGCCACCTAAAAAATGCATCTTGTGTGGGATACATGTTGATTACAAGAATGTTCAGGTAATTTTTTTTTTATGTTCCTGTGCCGGTGAGGTTTCAAGGATGACAAAGCAAAATTAAGCCGAAAATCTTGAAAGGGGATGAACTGGCCCTGACTTGGATAGGCCAGATCTCGTCAGATCTCGGACGCTAAGTAGGGTTGACTCTGGCAAGTACTTGGATGGGAGACCCCCTTGAAATACCAGAGACGGGAGGCAGGGGCAGGCTTTATTCAGCCACCTCTCTGAATATCCTCCAGGCCCCCAATAGGGGTCAGTCACCAGAAGATGCCATGACTTCCGAGGTGTACAGAGTCAGTCACCAGAGGTTGCCATGACTTCCAGGTGCGCAAGCACATAAAAAAGACATAAAGGGGATGAATTGCAGAAATAATACTAGTTCAGTTTTTCTGCTCTTCTGTTAGTTACAGGAAATACCGCTGCATGGTGGCAGTCATGTAATCCTTCTGTTCCTTTCACCCCGTGGTCCCTTTACATCCTAAGACTGCTGGCAAGAATATTAGGAGTGTCAAAATGAAAACTGTATCTGTAGAACAGGGGTCTCCAACATGGTGGCCATGGGCACTATGGCACCCTCTGACACCTACCATGGTACCTGCCAGGTGTTTTTAGGAAGTGGGTGAGGCCAGGTGGGGATTTTACCAAGTAAGGCTTCTGATTGGCCATTGGAGATTTGATTCACTGTGCAGGTTTTTAAAAACGTTGTTTTAGTAACAGTTTCTGCCACAAGCCAGTCTACAGAACTGGAAATGGATTGGACGTAGGCTAAGTTTCCATGATCTTCCACTTTAAAAAGTGGTGGAAGAATTTTAGGAATCTGCATGCAAATGTGAACTCTCAAGTGACATTGTAAGCATGGCAGTCATACATCACTTTGCTTGTACAGTACGTCTGTGTTTCAGACTGTGTGAACGCTGAAGAAACGAAGGCCAGTAGACTGTGGGTGGGAAAAGCATTGCATCCTAAATAAAACAGTACAAATGCTTCTGAGTAGTCTGCTGAAGATGTAATAGCTGTT
This sequence comes from Gekko japonicus, assembly GCF_001447785.1. Lineage (NCBI taxonomy): Eukaryota > Metazoa > Chordata > Lepidosauria > Squamata > Gekkonidae > Gekko > Gekko japonicus. The sequence goes on along the minus strand of NW_015170296.1, from coordinate 191,860 downwards.
CACTTCTCTTGATGACGGATAGATCAGGAGCAACCCAAGGGCCTTGTGGTCCCTTTCTCCTTCTTGTACACACAATCAACCTGTGTCATTTTCCAGGCTAACCATAGTACAGCATTGCATTTACACTAGTGTTCCTACTAACCACCATTAGCACAAATTATAGCTTGCAAACCCATTTCCAGGCTGTGCTGGCTCTAATTATGATTAGCACAGATGGGCCATAATTAGCATTTGGAGAAGAGAACTGGTGCGTGGAAGGAGGAAATCAGGGACAAAGGAGTGCAAAACCTATGCCGTGTTCTCAGTGAGGCAGTGTCGCATCTATACAACCTTTCTCGCCCTTTAACTCCAACAGCAAAAAAAGGTAGAACTAGCTTACTTATCAAACAGAATCCAGTTTTTCTTTAGGGTTTCCATTTTGCAATTATTTGTCGTATCCATGCCCTGCTTTTCAGCCTGATTGGTTCCTAAAATGCCGTACAACTATCACCATCACTTTTTTACATTAAAGACAGTTGAGACAGTTAAAAGGGGTAACTTCTCTGATATGAGGGGACATGTGGGGAGGAAACTGAAAAGAAAAGTAGAAAGGTTCAAAACCATTGGGGAAGCTTGGAAACGATTTAAAACTACGATCCTAGAAGCTAAAAAAAAAAATATTCCGCAGGTTAGGAAAGGCACAAACAGGTATAGGGAAAGGCCTGCATGGTTAACAAACAAAGTAATGAAAGCTGTAAAAGTTATAGGAAGAAGAAGAAGAGAAGAGATTGGATTTATACCTCGCCCTTCACTTGGAGTCTCAGAGCGGTTTACAAACTCCTTTCCCTTCCCCTCCCCACAACAGACACCCTGTGAGGTGGGTGGGGCTGAGAGAACTCTGACACAAACTGCTCTTTTTCAAGGACAGCTGTGCCAGAGCTTGTGACTGACCCAAGGTCACATCAGCAGGTGCAAGTGGAGGAGTGGGGAATCAAAGCCGGTTCTCCCAGATTAGAGTCCGCGCACTTAACCACTACACCAAACTGGCTCTCCCAGATTATCTCCCAGATTCCTTTAAGCAGTGGAAAGCTAGTCACAGTGAGGCTGATAAAACGGAACACAGGCTATGGTAAATAAAATGCAAATCTGTGGTCAGGCAGGCAAAAAGGGAATATGAGGAGCATATAGCAAAAAACGTAAAAACCAACAATAAAACTTTCTTCAAATACATTAGAAGCAGGAAACCAGCCAGGGAGGCAGTGGGGCCCTTGGATGACCAAGGGGTAAAAGGAGTACTGAAGGATGATAGGGAAATGGCTGAGAAGCTAAATGCATTTTTTGCCTCTGTCTTCACTGTGGAAGATGAGAAGTGCTTGCCCACTCCAGAACCGCTGATTTCGGGAGGGGTGTTGAAAGACCTGAGTCAGATTGAGGTGACGAGAGAGGAGGTCCTAAAACTGATAAACAACTTAAAAACTGATAAATCACCAGGCCCAGATGGCATACATCCGAGAGTTCTGAAAGAACTCAAATGTGAACTTGTAGATCTCCTGACAAAGATATGTAATCTTTCCTTAAAATCTGCCTCCATTCCTGAGGACTGGAAGGTAGCTAATGTCACTCCCATCTTTAAAAAGGGTTCCAGAGGAGATCCGGGAAATTACAGGCCAGTCAGTCTGACGTCGATACCGGGTAAATTGGTGGAAACCATTATTAAGGAAAGAATTAGTAGGCACATAGATGAACAAAACCTATTGAGGCAGACTCAGCACGGTTTCTGTAAGGGAAGATCTTGTCTCACTAACCTGTTAGTGTTCTTTGAGGGGGTGAACAAACATGTGGACAAGGGGGATCCAATAGATATTATTTACCTTGACTTCCAGAAAGCTTTTGATAAAGTTCCTCATCAAAGGCTCCTAAGTAAGCTCAAAAATCATGGGATAGAAGGACAAGTTCTTTTATGGATCAAAAACTGGCTAGTTCATAGAAAACAGAGAGTGAGTGTAGGTGGGCAATTTTCTCAGTGGAGGGTGGTAAGCAGTGGGGTACCGCAGGGATCAGTACTTGGTCCACTGCTTTTTAACTTGTTCATTAATGATTTGGAGATGGGAGTAAGCAGTGAAGTGGCTAAATTTGCGGATGATACAAAGTTGTTCAGGGTGGTGAAAACCAGTGAGGATTGTGAGGCACTCCAAAGGGATCTGTCAAGTATGGGCGAGTGGGTGTCAACATGGCAAATGGGGTTCAATGTGGCCAAGTGCAAGGTGATGCACATTGGAGCCAAAAATCCTAAATATAAATACACATTGATGGGGTCTGAACTGGCAGGGACTGAGCAAGAGAGAGATCTTGGAGTTGTAGTGGATAACTCACTGAAAATGTCGAGACAGTGTGTGACTGCAATAAAGAAGGCCAATGCTATGCTGGGGATTATTAGGAAGGGTATTGAAAACAGATCAGCCAATATAATAATGCCCCTATATAAATCAATGGTGCAACCTCATTTGGAATACTGTGTGCAGTTCTGGTCACCACACCTTAAAAAGGGTATTATAGCTTTGGAAAAAGAGCAGAAAAGGGCAACTCGAATGATAAAAGGGTTGGAACACTTTCCCTATGAGGAAAGGTTAAAGCGCTTAGGGCTCTTTATCTTGGAGAAATGACGACTGAGGGGAGACATGATTGAGGTTTATAAGATTATGCATGGGATAGAGCAGGTAGAGAAAGAGGTACTTTTCTCCCTTTCTCACAATACAAGAACTCGTGGGTACTCAATGAAATTGCTGAGCGGTTGGGTTAGAACGGATAAAAGGAAGTACTTCTTCACCCAAAGAGTGATTCACACATGGAATTCACTGCCACAGGAAGTGGTGGCGGCTACAAGCATGGACGGCTTCAAGAGGGAATTAGATAAGCATCTGGAGCAGAGGTCCATCAGTGGCTATTAGCCACAAGGTATAGATAGGGACTCTGGGGCAAGTGATGCTCTGTCATCTTGGTGCTTGGGGGGGTCAACAGTGGGAGGGCTTCTAATGTCCTGGCCCCACTGGTGAACCTGCTGATGGCACTGGTATTTCTGGCCACTGTGTGACACAGAGTGTTGGACTGGATGGGCCTTTGGCCTGATCCAACATTGGCGTCTCTTATGTTCTTATGAGAAGCTCAACTCTATTTCTATTTTGCGCCCTACCCAACAAATGAAGCTGCCCCAAATACTGCAGCATCTTGGTTGCCGTATGTTAGTCCTCCACCCCTCACTCCCCCAATCTTCCAGTTTCAGATTGTCGGGTCCCTGCCTCATAAGCGTTCCTGGAAGCGTGCTCCAACAAAATAACCTGGGCAGTGCAAATAACCTTCCTCAGAAGAGACCCAGGAGAGCACTGGTGTGACACTGTGGTTAGGGACTAGGACCTGAGATGACCGGATTCAAATCCCCACTCTGCTGTGGAAGCCTGCAGGGTGACCCTGGGCCCGTCACAACTCTCAAGCCCGACTCGCCTCACAAGGTGGTGGTGGTGGTGAGGAATAGGGGGAGGAGGGAAGAACAAAGTGGAAAGCTGTTTTGGGAAGGAAACTGCAACATGAATCAAGTCAGCATAAATAAATAAGCTTAGTTCCGGTTTAAATTATCACACCCACGCACACCCCAAAACCTATCTGAAACAAATTATTAAAAAATTATTATACCATTATACTTGGTAAGTCTAGTTAGGTCATTCATTTTAATGTCATTTTTTGTATATAGAATCTGTAGACCGTATCGAAGTGTTTGCTCATCTGAAGGCTCTCACATGTTTCTTCAACAGCTTTTGTCTCAGTTTGTTTCGCCATATACGGGTCACATTCTTGGGAAGCACATAACAGGTATGTCACAGATTGAAATTTAAGTAATGTTACAATTACCGTTACCCCTATTTCACTCAGTCACTCTCTTGTAGTTTAACTAGGGTTATCATATTTTGAAAAGCGAAAAAGAGGACATAATTTCTGACTGACTACTTCAAACAAGTGGTCACGACGACAAATCTCATTTTAAATCCCCCTACTATTTAAGCTGTGATAATTGCTACTAGCTAGGAGTATTCCTAACCTTCCAACCCCCAAAGGGGTAATTTCTATCAGTTTTTTAAAAATAGCCCAAAAGAGGATGGACACCCCCCCCAAAAAAAATCTGGTAAACCTATTTTAACCCTAAATTACTGCATTAGCTAGAGACCCGTACCAACTTTTGGAAAGCGGCTATGCTAGGGCAAAAACCACTGTTTACCAGCGTCTCAGAGATATTGAGCTACAAACATGCAATGCCGCACTTCCGCCTCCTTACAAATCTCTGAAATCCAAAACGCTAATGTCTGCTCCTTTATACCTAGCTAATATTTCCAACCCAAACCATAGATGGGCCTTTTCCAGAGCCAGATTTGACACTTTTCCATCTGCAGTTCTTTCCGGAAGATTTCAACGTATCCCCAGACATTTGAGATTATGCTCATGCCCTTGCGAGTTAATAGAGACCCTCCCCCATATATTATTTCATTGCTCCCACTATTCAGAAGAAAGAGCCCTTTTAATTATGCCTCTATTAAGGTCATTTAGGTTTCAAGGACAATTAGTATTTCAGTCCGAGGAACTTTTGCTGAAACACCTACTGGAGGACAAATCCACGGTTATTTCAAGGAATGTTGCTAAATTTCTTTTTATTGCAACTATAAAGCGCAAGAACTTCCTTAATACTCCTTGAGATGTTTTTTCTCTGTAATGCCTTACGACATTCTGGAGACTGTTTTTGACTGTATGTTGTTTGATGGGTCTTCGACCGTAATAAACTAAACTGCATTAGCTAGTGGCTTCTGGCACTCTGAATTCTGTTGAGCCATGGCTCTTGCTTTTTGAAGCAGGTATCTATATAACTCCATTTAAATGATGCCTTTTCTTTTCAAAGGGACTTTAATTGTTTGATCTGGGTTCAGTTAGGAACCAAACTTTTGAAATTGCCCTGTGAAATTATTTTTAGAGCACCTGTTTTGGTTCACAGGCTTATGTCCAAAGAAACAGAAGGAGATCTCAAAAGCGATTAAAAGAGCTCACTCTATTGGTAAGCATATTTTAAAAAGAACAAAAACAATTGTTTATAAAAGGCTTTATTTCTACAACTTCTGAATTATGTTTTTGCAGGATTTATGCCAGTTACATATAAGGACCCAAGATTCCTCAGTGACCCTAAAATATGTAATATTAAATATCCAGAATGAATTATGTTAATTGTACTTAATGTGTTTGTAATTGGTGCGTGCTTAATACCAGTAAAAAATAAATACACAGAAGTCTCAAAAGATGATCTCGTGGTTATTTCCTGCTAATGTAGCTGGCACAAAGCAAAAAAGTTTAAGGGTCATTGAAAACACACGCACAGTCAGCATTGACATGCATAAGAAAGTATTTCCTGTGTTACAATAGTAAACTATCACCATTTTTCAAGTCATATGAGCCTTCTTAAAATATACATCAGACATAAAAAAAACTGTTTGAGGAGCAGAAATACTGTCATGGCTAAATAAAAGTTAGTCCCACAAGTCTCTGTGGGATTGATTCCTGGATAAGTGTGCATAGGATTCCACTTTTAGTTGGAAATCTTGCTTCATCTATATTGTATGTTATTAATGGTTGATGGTTTGGGCAACCGCATTATTAGAGCTTTCTGGTGGCGATGGATATGACATCTATGCATCAAGGCCTCATCAGCTGGCTTTCAAAATGTTTAACAGCGTTTGATCTCCAGTACAACCTAACAGTAAGCACAATGTGTTAAAAGGTAAGGTGTACTGCTCATTGCATTCTTGTTCTGTGATACTCCCTGAGAAGGTGTATACAAATTCAGTTAAGAAAGCGCAGTCTGGGCTCATTTCCCCTCAAATACAGGGATAATGCTGGTTTAAGTGTTTTACCAGCAGCTTAATACTGTTTTTGTTTTGCTGCCCCCCTCCCCCACCTTCAAGAAGTTAGAAGTTTGGGGGACACAGTATGTTCATCAAGATCTTTCCTTACATTGTCCTCTGTTTCAGTATTACTTGTAGTGCATCTTTCCTGGTCACCGTTCTCTTGATCCGTTGGAAATAGCTTTTGATGCAGTTGCAGAGATCGAAGCCTTTTGAAGGGCTTTAGTCCAGTGGCACTCACGATAGACTTTCGCTTAACTGCTTGTCTTGTTTCAGCTTCAGGGAAACTACTTTCTTTCAGCATTAAGGTTAACTGGTCCATTACATTGATCTTGTGGTCAGTATTGCAGCAGTATTTTGAAATCTGTCTTCCTTTTAAGGTAACAATGCTTGTCTGCAGTCCAGATTTTGGGAAAAAGTTTTGCAACGCTTGACAAAGGAAAATATTCTCTTTTGTCTCAGCTGGGAGACTTCTAGTCTTACCTGAAACAGACAGGGGGGGGAAAGCTGTAGGAAGGGGGAGACTAGAAGCAAGACAATCTTTGTTCAATATCATAATGTGTACATTGTTTCATTGTGTACATTGAAAATCTCTTGCTAGTCAAGAGAACTATGTATGAGACACTCTGTAAAACTTATTCAGCAGCACAGGGAGACATGCTATAGGATTAAGGGGAAAAACCTATTGGTAGATGGCCCTTTCATAGAAACGAAGCCTAAAAATTGAACTGTAAAGGCCATATTAGATCAGAAAGGAATCCCTGAGATCAGAGGTCATTTCGGGGGGGAACGCGGGGGATCGCAGTTCCCCCAGGTGAGGTACGGGGGCGGGGCACATGACAAAGCCCCACCCCCTGCTTCCGGCCGCCCCGCTCCCAGCCCTCATTCAGCCAGGAGGAGGCAGGAGAACAGGGAGGGTAAGTTGCTTCCTCCCTGCCTCTCCCCACCCCTGCCTGCCTGGGGCCAGGGAGGGCCTTCACGGGGCTTCCTTGCACTCCCGCCGGCCTTGCAGGTCCACCGCCAGGCCCCTCATGGGGCTCAGCAGTGGAGCTGCAAGGCCGCCAGCGGCGGCCGGGACCATTGGGGGCGGGGTGTGTGGCCTTATGACACACTTCCGGTGATGTCAGGGGGTGTGGCCTTATGACACACTTCTGGTGATGTCAGGGGGTGTGGCATATGCTAATGAGTTATGCTAATGAGTTCCCCTAGCTCTTTTTCTATGAAACGACCCCTGCCTGAGATCATAGCAGATGGGTTCAGTAGGGCAATAGGCTCTGAACTTTGGAGACCTCATCTCCAAACAGGCACCTGCATCCATTTTTAAAATAAAAGGAATCTGCGTTTCAGAAGGATTTCCAAATTCTGCATGGAGAACATAACAAGTAAGCTGTTCTTTAAGGACAACAGCAACCCTTACTGATATTTTTATTGAAGAATCTCAGGCTCATGGAACAATATTAAAAAGTCCTGTTTTAACCCACACATGTAGCATCTATCACCTTCGGCTGTGTTTTCCATTAACGTTTGTCCCAATAGGTGTCTGTGTGTGGGTGTACTCTGAACTGCCCCACCTCTCTCATGCAAAGAATCACTAAGTCTTAAACCACATGTCTTCATCTGACAGTATGCAGTATCAGTTCGTTTACAAATGTTTCCAATTCTGCTGCATTTTACATGTTTAAAATAAAAGTAGGAAGAGTTCTCAGGGCCTTTTTCGAGTGCTACATAAAAGATGTGGCTAAATGAGGGGATTTGGACTGAGGCCAAGGCACTGGGTGCGGAGTGTTGACCCTTCCCATGAATACATTAAGGTTGCTTGTTGTCGTCCGGCCCCCATCCCCCCCCCACATCAACACTAATTATGGGGAGGGGGCAATAACTATGCGGGTTACCTGTGTGATGCCCTGGACGCAGCTACAGTATTGAATACACTTTACATTTAAAATCACATAATTTTTTTAAAAATTCACACACTTCCAAAACAGCGGTTGTATCAGAAGAAAGTTTGAGTCCAGTGGCACCTTTAAGACCAACAAAGTTTTATTCAAGGTATGAGCTTTCATGTGCAAGCAAACTTCCTCAGATACAGTGTTTGCATACGAAAGCTTATACCTTTAATTAAACTTCGTTGGTCTTAAAGGTGCCACTGGACTCAAACTTTGTTTTGCTGCTTCAGACCAATGAGCATCTGGTAATGCAGGCTCTCACTTTCCCACCATGCTACATTTGTACATCTTTGAGCAGGTTCCTCCAGATGATTAGGAGTGAAAGTCAGAGAAGAGTGATGATTTACTATATACCTGCAGCTTCTATCCGTTCTTTTTTCCTTCTTATTTCTTGTTTCAGTTTATCCACTTCTGCCAGTAGACTCTCTACTGATCTTTCACCATCCACTACTTTACTGCACAAATCCTAGAAGAGAAAAACGGGACAGTTATAGAATTATTCGTTCGTATTAGCACCTGACGATATCCCTATGGAACTTTCTGTAATTTAAACTCCTGAAGTAGAAGATCACAGTTGCTCACAAAACAACTGTGTCTCGACAGTGTTAAGTCTAGTCTAAAACCCTGCCTGTGAGTTCGCCTCCAAGTTCCCAAGTGCCACCAAAAATGCCAGAAGCAGAAGAAGCGTGGCCATTCAGTTAACATGTACTAATTCATATAATGCATAAGTAGCAAATGGAATTCATAAGATGTAGCGATGGCCACTTTGCTTTTAAAAGGAGATTAAGCAAAATTAATGAAGGATGAGCACAAGGTACACCAGATACAACACAAGGTGGTTGCTGTCTCTGTTCCCTGTTGGCAGACAATTTGGAGGCTTCTTGTTTGCCGCTCTGAGAAATGGGGTGCATAACGACATTTTATATGTTACTGTTGGATTAACAAACCTCCTCAATGAGAGTGGTATGGCTGTTCCCTCCCAGATTAGAAAGAATGAGGAATTTCAGACAGACGATATAATCCGGAAGAGGAACGGTTCCCAAACAGTTTCTGGTCTGTCATTTCAGACAGAACCGTTTTAGAACCGGTTCCCTACCGGAATATATTTGTAATTTCACATACAAACGCTTCTGTCCCGTTCAGGAAACGGGGCTGAAGTGTTTTACCTGTCAACCGCTTCCAAGTAGTCTTCAGTTCCTCTCCCGGTTCCGATGCGCTTTCCCTCGCCGTTTTTTGCCCACGCAGGCGATCTCTGGCTTTTTTTTTTTTAAAAAAGTTTGCTTTATAGCGTTATAGCGCTATAACACTATAACGGAACAGCAATATATCAACGCCATTGGAATGCCTGGAGTGTTTTTATAGTGCTATAGCGCTATGAAGCAAACATTTAAAAAAAAGATTATTTTGCCAATCAGAAGCCTTGCTGGGTAAAAGCCCCACCTGGCCCTGCCCACTTAGCAGACACCAGAAAAGTGCTAGTGGGCATCACGGCGAAAATGGGCACCACGTTGGGGACCCCTGGCCTAAACCAATACGACTGCAGAATAACTATGCAGATGGCAACCCTTTCAAATCTACCTACGGTTCTATTTCTAAGAGGCATAACGTTGCAGCTGAACTGGAACTGTTGATAGAATTGGCTTTTCCTTTGTTTCTGACCACACTGATTTATTCAGACTTCACGTTTCTTGTTAAAAGCTACACAAGAAAATGTTTAAACTTACCTTCAGTTCCTCCTGCAAAGTAGCATACATGTCATTAATCTTACGAACCTCTTTAAGAGACCCATCTTCATTAAAAAATTCTGACCTTTTGGTACAAAAAGAAAACCTAGAATGTACTGTTCACATCTGACATTTACAATAAAGTGGATCTTACCCCACATAGAAATATTTTGACTTAACAGCATTTTAAAACATGGACACTTCAAAACACAATTGCCACCGAATCAATAGGAACGCATAGTAGAATGGGAGCAATTGTGTTCACTAGTTAAACTATTAGTGAAGAAAATGTTATATCAGATTACAGGCACTGAAATGTTTAGCTACTTTTGAACAGTGCAGAATTGTAGGCTATTTCTATATGCAATGTCCTGAAGATTTTTTTGAACCATTGTTTAGGATTCTGAATGAGCTGTGCTTTCCCTGATCTACAGCTAATGCGTAGCTTATATGGAAACCCCTGGAAACAACATGCAAAATATAAAAACATTCTGTTCTTACCTGTGTTTTGCAATCCCTCGACAAAAGCCAGAAGAAATACAAGAACCAGATACTGTTCGGTAGCCTTGCTGTTCTGCCATTCCCAGATTGGCAACAACAAGAGGAACTTTCTGGAGAAGACTTCGGGAAAAGAGGAAGAGGATATAAATAAATATGGGAAACTTTTACACTGTGGACCAAAAGGGTGCATCACCTAAACGTTTCTTGTCAAAATGCATAATAGAATGCTGTTCTTTCATTAAATTTTAATACAATTGTAGGATATGCGCTTCTCAGGGACAAAATAAGAAAAAGAAAAAAGAGGATCTTTTAAAGAAATTCTGCTTCTACAGGAACTAGCTGCAAAAACCAAAAGCAAAATACTTCCTACGGTCTTCCAGCAGCAGCTTTCTTGAAAGACCAGGGATATTAACGATAACTATGATCTATGTTGTGGGTGTGAAAGTTGGACAATGAAGAAAGCTGATGGGAAGAAAGTGGATTCATCTGAAATGTGGTGTTGGAAACGAATTTTACAGGTACCGTGGGCTGCTAAAAAGACAAATAGGTAGGTTCTTGGTCAAATCAAGCCTGAATTCTCCCTAGAAGATAAAATGACCAAACTGAGGCTATTGTACCTTGGTCACATTAGGAGAAGACAAGAGTCACTGGAAAAGACAGTAATGCTAGGAAAAGTGGAAGGCAGAAGGAATAGAGGAAGACTCAACACGAAATGGATTGACTAAGATCAAGGAAGCCACGACCCTCAGTTTGCAAGACCCGAGCAAGGCTTTTCACAACAGGAGGTTTTGGAGGTCATTAATTCATAGAGATGCCAAAAGTTGGAAGCAACTTGATGGCACACACACGCACACACGAGATCTAATTTCTCAGACAAACTAAGCAAGCATATTTTAAGATAATAGCTGACAGAAACCTAAAAACGTGCATCCTTGTCAGTCAGATTTGGCTTGTAGACAACATTATGCATTGCTTCCGACCACAGAAACCTGTATAATCTCACACATGCATTCTGAAACTTCAGAGCTGGGACACGGCCAGAGCTGCTAGCTCACACTCTGTTTTTCATGAAAATGTAGAGGTCAGGAAGACTCCTGTTTCTTCAGATACAATCCAGCCTAACTCAGAAACCGACCCTTCACTAGAAAATCGATTGTTCCAAAAGATAAAGGCCACAGTCGTAAGTGCATGGATTCCTATGGGACTGCCATACACCTAAAATTGTAGCCAGAGATTTCAAGAATAAGAAATGGAAATTCCATTTGAAGTAAATTGTTTCTGCTGTTCAGATGCAGAACAGATTACACGTTGGAGGAAAGACATTAACTGAAGCATGGATCCCCTGCTTCTTTGAGCCAGCAGACATTTCTGGAATTCTGACACAAGGCAGTGGGCACGACTACAAAATGGCTGCCACGGGAGGTAGAGCCAACCACAGAATCTCACAAAGTGAGGTTCTATACAACTCTAATAGGAACTCTTTAACCGTTAGATTCGAGACCCGTTGGCACCTTAGAGACCAACCAGATTTTCAGGGTATAGGCCAGAGGCTCTCAAACTTATTTAGCCTACCACCCAGGGCTCGTTTCGTGGAAAAAGAGCTAGGGGAACTCATTAGCATAACTCATTAGCATATACCACACCCCCTGACATCACCGGAAGTGTGTCATAAGGCCACACCCCCTGACATCACTGGAAGTGTGTCATAAGGCCACACACCCTGCCCCCAATGGTCCCAGCCGGCGGAAGTGCAAGGAAGCCCCGCAAAGGCCCTCCCTGGCCCCAGGCAGGCAGGGGTGGGGAGATGCAGGGAGGAAGCAACTTACCCTCCCTCTTCTCCTGCCTCCTCCTGGCTGAATGAGGGCCGGAAGCGGGGCGGCCGGAAGCAGGGGGCGGGGCTTCGTCATGTGCCCCGCCCCCCGTACCTCCCCCGGGGGAACTGCGATCCCCCGCGATCCCCCCCGAAATGACCTCTGCTACCACCCCCTTTTCAGAAACAAAAGTACTCAGTGCCAATGCTCCCTCTAAGCTGTGGAGTCTTGTGAGCAAAAATTCTACTTTGAACAAGTGATTTGGCTGCTGCATAAATTAGTCAGCTCTGGAGCCATCCTTCCTGAGCTAAGACAAAAATCTGTGAGCTGGAGGCTAAAAAACTGTGAGCTAGCTCACACTCAAGTTAGAGGGAACACACTGCTCAGCACCCCCCTGGAAATCTACCTTCCAAGAAGTGGACAAAAAGCTGCAGTTTGTGGATCTGCACCTGGATCCTTCCAGCCCACCTGGATCGTTCCAGCGCCCCCCAAGGGGGCGGTATTGCCCACTTTGGGAACCCGTGGTATAGGCTTTGACTCAAGGAGTTTTGACCCTTGAAAGCTTATACCCTGAAAATCTGGTTGGTCTCTAAGGTGCCACGGCAGTCTAACTGTTCTACTGCAGGCCGATGTGGCTGCCCTCTGAAATGATCTGCAACATTCCAGGTAGAAACTCTGTTTAAGAAGAAAATGCCTTTTAATCCGCATAGCCTATCAGAAGCCCTGCTGGGCAAAAGCTCCATCTAGCCCCACCCACTTTCCAAAAGCACATGGCAGGTGCCAAGAAATGTGTTGGGCGGAGCCACAGCACCCACAGGAACCACGCTGGGGGAGCCATAAACTACAGAAACTCGTACTTTGTATTATATGGCTAAGTCGACAATTTTAAAGTTTTATCACATTACTATGATATACCCTTTTAAGGATAGAATGAATTTGAACATGAACATGAAGTGTCATAGCACAGAAGATAGTATTCCTCCCTGCAAAAATAAAAATTAATAGAGAGACTTACCCCTCTTGCGGTTTATGCAAGGCGTATTCAAGTTTGTACGTGGACGAGCTTGATGAGGTTACCGTGGAAGTTAACAGCAGAAAGACAAGGCCCTGGTTTGACAAGTGTGACTGTAAATGCCTATGAAGGAGCCGCTCTCTGAATGTCATCGTCTGGTCAGTGTTGCGCCTGAGTTTGTACCAGCCTACCACCGCCTGGAAAAGAGAAATGAATCTGAAAATCAGATACATCTTTAAAAAAAAAAATCCAAGACCACACCCATGAACCGCATGGTTTCCATTGTATGAGAGTCCAGTGGAAACAAGAAAATTCAAATTAAGAATTAGAGTCCCAAGTCTATGAGCTGCTGCAAAAAAATGCCCTGGAAAATCACAGAACCAAGGTGGTAAGTACCGTGGGTGCTCTTGCCCTGGCAGGTGCTTATCCAACTGTGCAAGGAAATTCACAGAGATTACTAATCCTCAGGCATGTTCAGTTGCTCCCCTGTCCATATACACCTAACACTGAGCTATTTGAAACCAAACGTGTGCACATGGAGGGAGGACCACCCTTTATGAAGCTTCACAATCTGGTCACCTTTAAAAGGTAAAGGTTCCCTTGCTCGAAAGCCAGTCGAATCCGACTCTAGGGTTGCGGTGCTCATCTCCGTTTCAAAGCTGAAGAGCCAGCGCTGTCCGAAGACGTTTCCGTGGTCATGTGGCCGGCATGACTAAACACCAAGGCGCACGGAACGCTGTTACCTTCCCACCAAAGTGGTACCTATTTATCTACTTGCAATTTCTTGCTTTCGAACTGCTAGGTTGGCAGGAGCTGGAACTAGAGACGGGAGCTCACTCCATCATGCAGCACCCGGGTCTCGAACTGCTGAACTACCGACCTTCCAGAGCCTGCAGTTCAGCATCTTAACCACTTGAGCCACCGCAGCCACCTGGAGGCACCTGTTATTTGCCACAGACAACAAGGTGAGAGACAACCCCCAGCCATAGCTTGGGACTAATCATCGCTGCTACTGAGTCCGGGCAGTAGATAGCACGACTAGAATAAGAAATATTCTTATGAGCCTTGTGGCCGCTTACTAACACAGTTTTATTCTAGCACAATAAACTTCCATCAGGCCCTCGTCTATGAAAATTGATAACAGGATAAAATCTTGGTTACTCTTTAAAAGTGCCACGAGACACCTGTTTGTTTTCGCTGCAACAAGGTAACATAGCTGCTCCTCCGGAATGAACTATTACTTGTTTTCCTGAACCAAATGCTGCAAATGCAACGATGCTTATATATAAACATACCCTAATAACACCTTTTTGAAGTAGGCAAGTAAATGTATGGAGGGGTAGGGGAATGGGGGGAGGTTTCGGGGCAAGAGTACACAACCTGTGATATAAGCTGCTTTTGCTGAATGAACATTAATTCACAGCAGACAGCTAAAAGAACCCAAAAGCAATTAAATGTCTGACTTTCCCTAATCAAAGCATTACTGCATCAAGTGGAGAATTTACATATGTGCATTTACATAGCTGTCATTCATTTCAAGGCAGCTTTTGAGTTCCTGATGGATTGTGTCCTTATGGTATAAATCAATATGCCTAAGGCTGTAAGCATATGCACACTTACCATAGAGTAAGTACCACTGAACTCCCTGTAACTTACTTCCAAGTAAACATGGATAAGGTCAGGCAGCACATGGCCAACATGAAGTTGTGGGAAATTACACAGGTCTTCAGGTAACATTATTATATCTAGCTCAGTACCCATATATTTTCCTGAATCATTTCCAGAACAGAGGTTAGTTCTAAATGCAAAGTACCTTTTTGCAGCCTAACAGTATTTTCGTCAGTGCACATTCATTCAGTTCTCCAGCTGAGTTGTAAAAGCTGGAAAAGCAAACAAAGTAGATTAGAGAGCCACAGAAGTATTAAGATCTAAAGCATTTTTATCTGGTGTCACACTGGTTTGTATTGTTTCACGTATGTAAACACCCGTCTTTAGCATTTTCTCTGGTATTTACTGGGACTCATAGGTAAAGGTTTCCCTTGCTCGAAAGCCAGTTGAATCCGACTCTAGGGGTGCGGTGCTGCTCATCTCTGTTTCCAAGACGGAGAGCCAGCGTTGTCCGAAGACGTTTCCATGGTCAATGACTAAATGCCGAGGCGCACGGAATGCTGTTTCCTTCCCACCGAAGCGGTTACCTATTCATCTACTTGCAATTTCTTGCTTTTGAACTGCTAGGCTGGCAGGAGCTGGGGCCAGATATGGGAACTCACTCCGTCATGCGGCAGTCGGGTCTCGAACTGCTGAACTACCAACCTTCCGGTCTGCAGTTCAGCGTCTTCACCACTGAGCCACTGCAGCTCCACTGGGACTCATACAGTAAACCTATTCCACTGCACAAATAATATAATATTCCAAATCAATAATCAACGGTGGTGGTGGAAAGTGCCATCAAATTGCAGCTGACTTATGGCAACCCTGTAAGGTTTTCGAAGCAAGAGACATTCAGAGGTGGCTCGCCACTGCCTGCCTCTGCATAGCGACCCTGGACTTCTTTGGTGGTCCTCCCATCCAAGAACCAACCAAGCCTGACCCTGTTTAGCTTTCGAGATCTGATGAGACTGGACTGGGCCATCCAGATCAGGGCAATCAAGAATACAGGACAAAAATTCTTGGGAGCAGAGGGGAGGGTGAGAAGAAAGCATCTACAAAGAAGAATGTACTACATGTTTCTTCCAGAGATGATAATCACAGGGTATCTGCTCCCTGGAGTGTACTACATGTTTCATGTGCTCCAAATTGACCTGAGTCATAGAATCATAGAGTTGGAAGGGGGGACCTCCAGGGTCATCTAGTCCAACCCCCTGCACAATGCAGGAAACTCACAAGTGCCTCCCCCCAAAGTCATAGTAAGACCCGACGGCAACACATCAGCAAACAGAAATGAGTTCTTCCGGTAGAGCAGATGTTATTAAGTGGGAAACGTCGTCTGCAAATCTGAAGGCAGCAGTCTCTTTTCTTTGCATCAAAAACTCAAGGACTGAGGTGTTAAAAAACACAAAATGATGCCAGGCTGTACCACCAACCTGCAGGTGGACGTTTATAGAATTGACTTTTTCCCCCCCCCCCCCCCCCCGCCACAACTAGATTTCACAAAGGATTGTAGTCTGTCTTTCTTTACATGCTGGCTTCCTATGTGCAAAGAAAGTATGAAGAGCATTAGCCATGCAATCCAGAGCAGAGTTACATCCTTCTAGGTCCATTAACTTCAATGGACTTAGAAGGGTACAAGTGGAGGACACGCAAGGAGTTGTAGAGGGCATCTCATTTCTCCCTGTACCCCCATCCCCCAGTATTTCCCCTTTCTTTCCTCCTTGCAATCTCAACTTTCCCTGTATCCTTCTCTTCTTCCCACCCAGCAGCCAGCCAACTCATTTTTTTATCTGCCCCGCCATCTTCAGCTACATAATTTATTTACTTGATTTAAATCCCACCTTTCTCCACAATGGGGACCAAAAGCAGCTTACATCATTCTCCTTCTACATTATATCCTTGCAACAACCTGTGAGGCGCGCTCTTCAGATCTAAGTCCACTTGTCCTTCCGATCATCATCCCCCGAGCAAATACAGGCCTGGCGATGCATGTGGGCCAGTCCTAAGTTCCAGAAGTTCAATGGAATAATTGATGGCAACAGTAGTGGTGGCGGCTCCTATTTAAAAGCCTGGCGGAAGAGCTCCGTCTTGCAGGCCCTGCGGAACTGTAAAAGCTCCCGCAGGGCCCTGATCTCCTCCGGGAGCTCGTTCCACCAGTAAGGAGCCGTCACAGAAAAGGCTCTGGCCCTGGTATTGGTGAGCCTTGCATCCTTGGGGCATGCAAAACAAAGTACAACATTGTTTTTTTTAATTAGATATAATACTTACCTGAAGGGTTGGTAGCATGGAATGTGCTTCTGTATATCTGAAATGAAATCAACATGTCACTTTTGCTCTGAATGTTTGGTGTAGATGTATTTCTGCATATTCCCCACTCAAAAGGAGTTAAGTCCCATTCTGTGCCCACTCAGATCTTCAAAGAAAACCTACTAGTTAGCCTTGTTGGAAAATTGGAAGATGCAGACTTTTGGGGTGTATGTAACTACAGAGCAGAGCAGGGAGTCCCCTAAAGCTACTTTTTTGTCTTCCCTTTCTCAGCTCCGAAGAGAACAGGAAAACAAGGATCTGTTGCAGGAATTCCCAACATGTTTTTTTTTAAAAGGGGGTGGAACCAGGTGGGGCTTTGGCCCATCGGTATCTGATATGCTGCGCAGAGATTTTTAAAACTGCTTCAGCAACAGCTACCGCTACAGCATGAAGGTCTTCACTATGCTACTGTGCACACGCAAGAAAATATTTTAAAATTATATTCATTTTAAAAGACATACAGTTATACAGAGCTTCTGCCTGAAATCCTGAAGAGGTACTATTAGAAAAATTCAGGTGGTTAGCTGTGTTGGTCTGAAGCCGCAGAACAAAGTCTGAGTCCAGTGGCACCTTTAAGACCAACAAACTTTTATTCAAAGTATAAGCTTTCGTGTGTGAAGCACACTTTTATTTATTTTATTTATTTATATCCCGCCCTGCCCCGAAGGCTCTTCAGACAAATGGTACTATTAGAGTTATATGTTACCTCACACCCTGACTTATTATAGTTCGTTCCACTGCCTGTAGCGGCCATTTTGTGGTTGAACCTGCCACCCTGTATCATAATTCCAGAAGTGTCCAAAGGCTTGGAAAATGTTGGGGATCCCTGGTCTGTTGTGTAAGGAACTTTGGAAGCTGAAGGAAAAGGAACAGCACAGTATGGGATCATTATAGGTGGTGCTAACATCGTAAGAACCAAGGTGGTATGGTGGTTAGAGTGTCAGACTGTGACCTGGGAAAGCAGGGTTCAAAAGCCCACCCTGCCGTTTTTATTCTCTCAGTCTAACTCACCTCACAGGATGGTTGTGGGAATAAAAAGGGGGAAGGGAGAGTGCCACCTTTGAAAGAGAAGACTGGATTAAAAAAAATGTTAGATAACTAGATTAAAGAGGACAAAGTTGTGCAACTGAAATTTTGTAAAACAGATCATCTGGCTGGGGCTTGTGATCTGATAGGATGAGGAGGAGAAGATTGGATTTATACCCCGCCGTTCACTCGGAGTCTCAGAGCGGCTTACAAACTCCTTTCCCTTCCCCTCCCTACAACAGACACCCTGTGAGGTAGGTGGGGCTGAGAGAGCTCTGACAGAAACTGCCCTTTCAAGGACAGCTCTTGTCAGAACTATGGCTTGCCCCAGGTGCTCCAGCTGCTGCAAGTGGAGGAGTGGGGAATCAAACCCTGCTCTCCCAGATTAGAGTCTGCGCTTTTAACCACTACACCAAACTGGCTATAATACATAAATACAACAGAGCTGCACTACTATGTGCAGAAATACTGGCGATGTCATACCCTAAGGAATACAGTTTGTTATTTGTTCATTATTTTGCCTTCATAAAAATTGCACTAAAATATAGTATTCATATTTCAATGCCACCTTTCCACAAAATACAGGGTCCCCCAGGGCAGAAACAGTATATGTAATCTCCTGTTCACTGCCTGTGCAGTACAAAGATTCCCTAATGATATGCGTAAAGTTCCTATAAGGGGCAATTGGAAAATGTGATAAAACACCTCATGGAAAGCGGGGGACGGGACCAAAACTGTACCACTCAAGACTTACCAATTGTATAAACCACTTCAACATCATCCATCTGAGAGTCAGTAATGCTGTTCTTGGCTTCGCCTTTCACATCCCCAAGGAGGAAGCCTTCCTTTATAACCAGACAAGAAAAACATATGAGATGCTGGAAATACTGCAGGGAAGTTTCAGGACTACCTATTCCATATAAATATTCTGAACATACACGCTGGGAAAAGATCGGGAGAAAGGTCTAAAAATCAATACAACACAATAAAGGGTTCTACTGCTCACCCCTCACAAAATTAATCTGAATTATATAATTGCATAATTCCCCCAGCCTCCAAACATTAATGTGAATTATGTAATCACAACCCATTTTTTCAGCTAGAAGCAAAACAGCATGGGAACAGGAGCAAAGTTTACATAATAATCTACAGTCTTTACAAAATTCTGTTTTAGGGCTTGTTTTTTTAAATGTAAGAACTACAGGCATTTCCACAAAGTTTAAAGGTCTTTTTGAGACTATCCATCCACTATGCAAATGCTGTAAACATATGCATGGAAGAGAAACTGAATATCGTGACCTGATTTTGTGTGAATGGGCATTTCACATATAAAACTGCCCTTAGATTTGTTTCCCCTAAATATTTGGAACTGCTTGTAGCACAGTGATGACACTGACTACATTGCTAGATTGACACTGAGATTATCAAAGAGACCTGGTTGCAGCTAGGCACTCCACCATAAGAATGTAAGAAGAAGAAGAGAAGAGATTGGATTTATACCCTGCCCTTCACTACCTGAAGGAGTCTCAGAGTGGTTTACAATCTCCTTTCCTTTCTCCTCCCCCCTGTGAGGTAGGTGGAGCTGAGAGAGCTCTTTCGAGAGCTGCTCTTTCAAGAACAGCTGTGACAGAACTATGGCTTGCCAAAGGTCATCCAGCTGCTGCAAGTGGAGGAGTGGGGAATCAAACCCAGTTCTTCCAGATTGGAGTCCGCGCACTTAACCACTACAACAAACTGGCTCTCAGTGTAAGAGCAGCCATGCCGGATCAGGCCAGTGGTCCATCTAGTCCAGCATCCTGTTTCCAACAGTGGCTAGCTGATGCCCTATGGAAACCCAAAAGAAGGGCCACATGTAATAGCCCTCACTTGCAGACTGCTCTCCATCATTATATGTTAAAAGGCATTTTTCTTTTGAATCCAGAGACACCCCCCTCCCCGCCCTTTGGCTATCATGGCCAATAAATAACCAACAGTAGACCTGTCTTCCCTAAATCTGTCCAACACCCTTTTAAATCCACCCTGAGTCAATGAGTTCCACAAGTCAACCACGTGACCTAATGCTGCTTTTCTCTCTCATTCATCTACAGCCAATCAGTTTCACAGGGTGTTCTACTATTATAGACCCAGGGAGGGGGGAGGTCATTCTCTGTCCTATCAGTGACCAAGTTCACACATTGTCTGCAACCAGGGAACAATATGTTTTCAGCAGATGCATTAATCTCTTGATTTAACACCATCTGGAAAGCGATGTGAGACTTTATTGGTTGAGATGCAGTTGTCGGCTAGGTGAGTAAAATTCTTCCAGGGTCTGAAAAATCTGGAGTTGGCAGAAGGGTGTGAACTTCCCAAAGGCAGATATATACATGGGGAAAATGGATCTATGGAATGTGTGTATATTATGTGGTCATGGTGTACTAATATGTATAGGAGTGGGCATCCACCACATCATTTGTGTCTGTGTTTTAAATGCTTATTTCATTAACGTGTGTGTGGGGAGTGAGGAGGCAGCAACTGAAGACAGATTCAAAACACCAGAAAGGAATAATGTGTTTTTAAAAGGGAGGGTATATGTTGGTGCTTTAAAATGCATGCTGTAATTGAATGGACAGTTTAAATCTGGTTTCTTTTAAAATATTTATACCCTGCTGTTGAGCTTGTAAAATATGCAGACCACATTATTTTCTGTAAGCCACTTTGGATATCCTCCTGGATTGAAGGGGGCGGGAGTGAACTAAACCGGTAAGTAGATCAGTAAGACAGTGAAAGCCTCTCTGTGTTCAGCCACAGTTGCAGGATTCCTCTACTAAGGACTACGGTCAGTAACATCTGAAAGGAGGGAAGTCTGAAAAATACACATGCACAGGATGGAGAAGCGCACCAGCCACATGAAAATCCTTGGTCACACTGCAAAGGAAACTGGTTTTAAACAGGATGTTTAGCATTAAGCTACAGAGTACATAGTCTCCATCTATTACACATACACACGGAGAGAGCATCCTCCTTACACGTGGAAATTTGAACACCGAAAGCACTTGGTTTCCGATGAGTTGCAGTGGCGTTCCTGTGACTACTGCAGAAATGGGGGGGGGGCTATAGGGAGAAATGAAGGGAAGCGGAATATGGTGTTGAAGGCTTTCATGGACGGAGTTCATTAGTTGTTGTACATCAGAACATCAGAGACGCCAATGTTGGATCAGGCCAAAGGCCCATCCAGTCCAACACTCTGTGTCACACAGTGGCCAGAAATACCAGTGCCATCAGGAGGTCCAGCAGTGGGGCCAGGACATTAGAAGCCCTCCCACTGTTGACCCCCCCCAAGCACCAAGAAGACAGAGCATCACTTGCCCCAGAGCCCCTAGCTATACCTTGTGGCTAATAGCCACTGATGGACCTCTGCTCCATATGCTTATCTAATTCCCTTTTGAAGCCGTCCATGCTTGTAGCTCCCACCACTTCCTGTGGCAGTGAATTCCATGTGTTAATCACTCTTTGGGTGAAGAAGTACTTCCTTTTATCCGTTCTAACCCGACCGCTCTGCAGTCTCATGGAGTGCCCACGAGTTCTTGTATTGTGAGAAAGGGAGAAAAGTGCCTTCCATGGAGATAGATTGTAGATTTTCCAGGCTGTATGGTTGTGGTCTTGGCATTGTAAAGAGCAAGAGTCCAGTAGCACCTTAAGGACTAACAAGATTTGTGGCAGGGGAAGAGCTTTCCTAAGTAGCTGCTCACTTCTTCAGTGACTCACAAAAGCTCATACCCTGCCACAAATTATAGATGCAGGTGGGTGGCCGTGTTGGTCTGAAGCAAGTTATACCAAAGGGAATGAGAATTTAAAAATGTATCTGAAGAAGAGAGCAGGGACTCACGAAAGGTCATCCCCTACCACAAATTCTGTTAGTCTTTCAGGTGCTACTGGACTCTTGCTCTTTTCTGCTGCTACAGACAGACTAACTAACACGGCTACCCATCTTGATCTATCTCCATGGAGGGCACCACATTTAACTAATGAAGGGAAGTGGTTTTATTCTTTCAAAACACACACAAATGCAACCCTGAGACACAGCAAAAATAAAACGTGGGAAGGAAAGATAACACCCAGAATGTCCAAATATCTGCCCATGCAGGGCGGGCACATCTCTCGGCTCACATACAGACCCAACCTTCAGTTTCTATCACAAGAGGGACTAGCATTCAAGCTCTTCCTCGGATCCCCAGATGTTGTAAGGCGGAAAATCCGTCTCTCTAAATTCTAGGGCTGACTGCAGTTGGCTTCTCAGTCGAAGAGGACCGCACTCTGCACACGCGCAGAGGCGCCCTCGCCGCACAAGCTCCGCTGAAAACCGTTCCTGGGGCTGAGCGCAAAGGAAGCTTCAGCGAAAGAGAGCCGCAAGCACGCACCGGGTCGTGCGCATCGCCTACCCCGCAGCCCCGAGAAGGAGGAAGGCGGCCGCTTTTACGTACAGTGTCCGAGTCGGTGTTGAGGTGGTGGAAAGCCAGGGCGCCGAAGACGAAGCCCGGCAGCAGGGCCGTGGTGCTCTCCCCCTCCATGCCCAGCGTGGCGCCAAAACCGAAGCCGCCGAGCCAAGGCGCGGGAAGGCGGGCGGTTGAGGGAGCCGGCCAGGAGGCGCCGACAACAATGGCCGCGCCCGCCCCAGAGACCAGGCGAGGAGCCGCCAGCGACATCTAGCGCCCAGAAGGCGCATGGCGGCGGCAGCAGTTGATGAAGGGGACGCGGAACAGCTCTCCACAAACGCCGGCGTTCGTTGTATTGCTTCTTTTATGTAGGAAAGGGCAAAAGTCCAGTCGCACCTTAAAGACTAACGAAATTTGTGGCAGGAAACGAGCTTTCGTGAGTCACTGCTCACGTCTTCAGATACCATTTTTTTTATTCTCAGTCCCTTTGGTGTAATGTTATGTCTTCTGCATTTGGGGAGAAAGATGATGGCCGTACCTGTGTGCAATGTTCCCTCTAAGCTGTGGAGTCCTGAGAGCAAAAATTCTACTTTGTGAGCTGCTGGCATTAAAGTTGTGAGCGAGCGATTTGGCCACTGCATAAAATAGTTTGCTCTGGAGCCATCCTTCCTGAGCTAAGACAAAAATGTGTGAGCCAGAGGCTAAAAAACTGTGAGCTAGCTCACACTAACTCAGCTTAGAGGGAACACTGCCTGTGTGCACTTTTCTTTTACAAGGTTGATGGATTTCCATTCTGTAGGGCTAAATGTGGTGCCTTCCATGGAGATAGATCAAGATGGGTAGCCGTGTTAGTCTGTCTGTAGCAGCAGAAAAGAGCAAGAGTTCCATGGCACCTGAAAGACTAACAGAATTCGTGTTAGGGGGTGACTTTTCGTGAGTCCCTGCTCGCTTCTTCAGATACATTTTAAAATTCTCATTCCCTTTGGTATACTATTAAGTCTTTTGCATTTGGTGAGAATGATAATGTCTGTTTGTACCTGTGCAAGTTTCTTCACAAGGCTGATGGGTTTCCATTCTGTATGGCTAAATGTGGTGCCTTCCATGGAGATAGATCAAGGCGGGTAGCCCTGCTAGTCTGTCTGTAGCAGCAGAAAAGAGCAAGAGTCCAGTAGCACCTTAAAGACTAACATGATTTGTGGCAGGGGAGGAGCTTTCATGAGTAGCTGCTCACTTTTTTAAAAATATATTTTTTATTAATTTTCAAATATAAACATAACATACAACATATAACAAGGCTATAACATGAACCTTCAATATTGGCAAAAGCCATGAAACTCATCAATATAATATTATTACTTTTTGGTTACCATAGCATTATAAACACCCTCTTCCTAATACAAAACTTACAAGAATAGTACACAAAATAGTTTTATTATAGAACCCAACTTTGGCGAATAAAAGAATAATATTGTTGATGCTGCGAACTACTAATATTTTCCAACACTAAGTCCAATTTCTCCAGAATGGGATACTAACGGCCATAAAAGGAATATGACACTTGAGAGGATTCTTTATAAGATATACTATCTGAAATTTTATCCATGATCAAGTGGTTCCAAATATTGGAATACCATGATCGCAATTTAGGTTTTGCCGTTTGGTTCCAAATAGAGGCAATAGTAGTTTTTGCGTAGCTGCTCACTTCTTCAGTGACTCACAAAAGCTCATACCCTGCCACAAATTATAGATGCAGGTGGGTGGCCGTGTTGGTCTGGAGCCACAGAATGAAGGTTGAGTCCAGTGGCACCTTTGAGACCAACAAAGTTTAATTCTGGGTATCAGCTTTTGTGTGCATGCACACTTCATTAAATTTTGTTAGTCTTGAAGGTGCTACTGAACGCTTGCTCTTTTCTACTGCTAGGGACAGACTAACATGGGCTCCGATCACACCACCGAGGAACTGTGGGCGGGATGTGAGGCTGTTTGCCCCCGGGGCAAACTGACGCATGTTTGCACGATCAGATTTCCGCCTGCCTGCCCCGCAGTTCTGCATAATACTTACCTTTCCCTGGTGGTTTTTTGCACCGCTCCTGCGGCGCAACGAGATGCCCCGCCAACGACTCCGGGACGCCAGACAGAGGTGTCTGTCTGATCGCGTCCCTTTAATCCGTGGGGGAATAGTTTGCCTGCCGCAGCTTCCACTCCGTATTATCGCAGCCATGGCTACCCTTTGAACTATCTTTTATGTAGGGGGGGTTATGGCCCCTTGCCAGAGCCTTGCTTAAATCCGTTCTTTGTCTTACAGTGCTGTCCTAAAATGGAGTTACACCTAGTGTTGCCAGTTCTGGGTTAGGAAATTCCTGGAGATTTGGTAGGGAAGGGCAGGGTGTGGGGAGGGGAGGGGAGGGACCTCGGCATGGAACAATGCCATAGGGTCCACCCTCCATTTTCTCCAGGGGAACTGATCTCTGTAGCCCAGAAGTCAGCTGTGACTTGACAGCAGTTTCCACCACCGTTTATTTACATGAATGGACATTCACTTACACCTTTAGGGACATAAGTGTCCCTTTTTGAAAGACAGTTTGTGTTACCATATAAAACAGATTCAGCAAATCTTAGTGAGAAGAAGAAGAGTTGGTTTTTATGTCCCACTTTTCTCTACCTTTTAAGGAGTCTCAAAGTGGTTTCCCTGCCAACATCACCCTGCCCACAAAAGTCCGCATGGTCAAAGCAATGGTATTCCCAGTAGTCATGTATGGCTGCGAGAGTTGGACTATAAGGAAGGCCAAGTGCCGAAGAATAGATTCTTTTGAACTATGGTGCTGGAGAAGACTCTTGAGAGTCCCTTGGACTGCAAGAAGATCAAATCAGTCAATCCTAAAAGAAATCAACCCTGACTGTTCCCTGGAAGGCCAGATAATGAAACTGAAGCTCAAATACTTTGGCCACCAAATGAGAAGGGAGCACTCACTAGAGAAGACCCTGATGCTGGGAAAGTTTGAAGGTCAAAGAAGATGGGGACGGCAAAGGATGAGATAGTTAGACAGTGTCATCGATGCAACGAACATGAAATTGAGCAAACTTCAGAGGACTGTGGAAGACAAACATGAAACTGAGCAAACTTCAGAGGATGGCAGAAGACAGGAAGGCCTGGCGTGATCTGGTCCATGGGGTCGCGAAGAGTCGGACTCGACTGTGCGACTGAACAACAACAAGCTCAATTTAGTACCTATAACCCTTGTGTTTAGGTAAATATAAAAATGAGCTAATGCAAACCTTTTAAATGTTTTTTTGTACTGTGAAGTAGATGAGGGTATAATGAAGGCCCTTCTCTGTTTTAAGGACCTCAATTTGACAGGAAGCAACGCAACCCCCCAGTCTACCATGTACCTATCAAACGCTACATGTGAAAGGGAATGTGTGCATACTCACCCTCCCCAAATACAGCTCTAGGAATTACTGATACTTTAATCTTTGTCACTTCACACAATGCACAAAGGAACCAAATGGTTATTCATCGTGTCTCCTGGGCCTTCAGTGGCTTCCCAACAGATAGGACTGGAAGAGATGATATTAAGAACATAAGAAGAGACCTGCTGGATCAGACCAATGGCCTATCTAGTCCAGCATCCTGTCTCACACAGTGGCCAAGCAGTAGGGTTACCAGGTCCCCTCCTCACTCCAGCGGGGGGATTTGGGGGGGGATTCTGGGGGTGGGTGGGGCCACCCCAAGCCCTGCCCCCAGGAGTGGCCACCCACACGGCTACCCCGCTCCCTCCCCTCCT
>NW_015170296.1:159026-164956 GCF_001447785.1 Gekko japonicus | reverse complement strand
TGGCTGCGGAAGACCTGGCAACCCTATACATTCCCCTGGAGCAGTGACTCACGAAAGCTCATGCCCTGCCACCAGGGCTATTTTTGGGCAGGAACGCACAGGAACGGAGTTCCGGCTGGTTCCCAAGTTGGCCACACCCAGCAGGAACTCATTACCATAACAGGCCACACCCAGCAGTAGAAACTTATTAGAACTGGCTACATTAGGGGTGTGTGGCCTAACATGCAAAGGAGTTCCTGCAACAAAACCCCCCCTGGGTTTTGACAATAAACAAGGTAAACAGAATAAGAAGCAAAAGGTGGGTGTGGCTGGATGACCACACTTCTGGTAACATGGGAATGAGGCCTAATATGCTAATGAGTGGTGCAATCAGGGGTGTGGCCCAATATGCTAATGAGTTTCTGCTGCTGGGTGTGGCCTATTATGCTAATGAGTTCCTGCTGGACTTTTTCTACAAAAAAAGCCCTGCCTGCCACAAATGTTGTTACTCTTTAAGTTGCTGCTGGACTTTTGCTGTTTTCTACTGCTAAAGTAAATGTAAAGGTTCCCTTGCTCGAAAGCCAGTCGACTCCAACTCTAGGGTTGCGGCGCTCATCTCCGTTTCAAAGCCGAAGAGCCAGCGCTGTCCGAAGATGTTTCCGTGGTCATGTGGCCGGCATGACTAAACACCGAGGCGCACGGAACGCTGTTACCTTCCCACCGAAGTGGTACCTATTTATCTACTTGCAATTTCTTGCTTTCGAACTGATAGGTTGGCAGGAGCTGGAACTAGAGACGGGAGCTCACTCCGTCATGCGGCACACCCGGGTCTCGAACTGCTGAACTACTGACCTTCCACAGCCTGCAGTTCAGCGTCTTAACCACTTGAGCCACCGCAGCTCCCTTCTACTGCTACAGACAGACTAACTCGGCTACCCATCTTGATGCAACCTGATGGCACTTTACACACAAACTGTGTGGAGATGTAGCATGGCAGCCACAAGAGGGAGTTACAGGGCTACAGATCAGAAAGAACACAGCTGTTGTTACTGAGTTGTGGGACAGCAGTTATAATCCGAGGTATCTGTGTTTATCTGGGAACCATTTGTTTACAACAACAAAAAAGTATCTAAAGATCCAAAGCAAAACTGCTGCAATCAGCAGATAATTTTATCTCCATTGCCTTTTGGTCAAGCTCAATCCTGCACCCTTGAGATCCTGACACGGCCCTGTCTTCCGCATCTTCCTGAATCATAAAACTGCTGTAACGCTGCCATTTAGTACACCGCTGAAAAATGTGGCCGATACAGTAGGTGTTGCCACATTTAAAAAAACTGGAGAAGGATCACATTGATAGGGTTGCCAGTGTCGGGTTGGGAAACACCTGAAGATTTGGGGGGTGGAGCTTGAGGAAGGTGGGGTTTGGGGAGGATGGGAACTTCAGTGGGGTACAGTGCTGTAGAGTGGGGTACAGTGCTGTAGAGTCCAACTTCCAAAGCAGCCATTTTCTCCAGGGGAACTGATCTCTGTCGCCTGGAGATCTGCTATAATCCCAGGAGATCTCCAGCCAATACCTGGAAGTTGGCAACCCTACTAACCAGTTTTACCGTTCAGTCGTGGCTTTCCGCAAACTATGCAGAACTGAATTATTCAAGAGGGCTTTTCTGTGCAGGTAATAGAGTTGCACTGTACAAAAAGGTTAACAGACTTACTTGCATAAATAATTAGGGACTGTAGTCTATACTGATATGTATAGCCGAATGTCCCATTTTGCTGATTGTACTGACTCACTCTACAGAATCTGCCTTGAAGCCCTATAAGCCCTATAAGAAAGGCAGACTATGAATAATGTAAACCTCATTAAGCAAAAAGCCTCCTGATGCAACAAGCTTAAAACAATGATGGTCTTGAGAAAGCGGGAGGATCGATGTAGAACTGTGTTATTTACTGGACCAGAAGATCAACTTTAATGTGGAGTTGTCGCGATGCAAAAGGAAGTCAAAGAAACCCCAGCGAGAACAGACTGTTCACTAAGCAAAAAGGTTCCTGATGCAAGAAGCACAAAGCAAGACATGGTCCAAAGAAAACAGAAACGACAAAGATGCAGAGGAAGAAGGAGAAGGGGAAAGTCCTGATACCAACTAGAATAACATGGCAGAATCCTTTGACTTTGAATCAGAATTAGAGGTGGTTAACTTTGGCTGCGGTCACACGGAGCATTAGCCACGCTACAGAGACGGAAGATAGGCGGATTCTCCAGGCGCGATCACACCGCAACATCTGGGCAGCGTAGAGCTCCCGTGGCTAACCCGAGGCTTTCCCGCCCAAGATGTGGCGTAAAAAACTAGTACCTCCGAGGTACTAGTTTCCGGAAACCGCGGGGCAAGGGCGGGCGTCTGATCGCGTTTCCGGTGGTAGTTCGTGGCATCTGGCGCCCACCCATGTCCTGTCACAAAAAGGGTTTTTTCCCCCAAGTCTCCACAGGATGCGCACAAGCACCCAACGGCGCATGCGCACACTTCGGTTTAAAAAAACAACAACCCCGTTTGCTACGGCAGCTGCACCTACCCATTGCTGCTGTGATCGCGCCGCTTCTTTGCCGCACCGCAGGATTGTTGTGTGATCGGCACCTCCCCCCAAACCATGGGACGTCGGCGGGACGTGTGATCCGGCGGCCGCGTGTTAGTTTGCTCCGGGGCAAACAGCCACGCTTCCCCCCTGCATTTTCCGGCCTGGGTGACCGGGGCCTTTAAACACCTAATAGCCAAAAATTAAGCCAGACTTTTATAAGAACTTGAGAGAAAAGAAATAAGCAAAATAGATTGATATTGTTAGTCTAAGGTCTACCCTTTTTGTATAATTTTAAAGCGAAATCTACGCCACAACCAGTCATGTTACAGATTGGTTGTTGTTTAGCTTGATTACCTTCTGTTTTTAGTAACTCTCACATTTTACCATTTGGAGAATTAGAGAAGTTTTAACTATCTTAAACTACTGTAACAAAGATTCTTGATACTCTATATTTTAGATTGTTCCTATCCCCCGACACTATAGAGTTGTAGTTTTAGAAAAGCAATTAAAAATGTTTTAAAATATATATATAAATAATGTAAACCAATAAGAGAATTTATATGACACCTCTCCAGGGTTCTGCTTAAGGAGACTCAAACAGTTAAACAACAACAACAACACAACAAAAATAATAAAAACAACAGATATTAAAATTATCAATATCATTCTATTTTTTAAAAAAATATTTACATTATTTTTAGTCCGCTTTTCTCACTGGGACTCAAGGCAAAATTACACAGAGTGAGTTGATACAGCCAACAAGATGGGACTTTCAATAAACAGTGAAACTGGATCTGGATTGTAGAGCCATCCAGAAGTCTAAAAAACAGAACTGAAGCAAAGCGCAAATGCTAACATGACACATGAAATGCTGCAAAATTACACAAGCTACAAAGACATTAGCCATAAAACAGCCGATGGGCTAGAAGCATGCCATTGAGAAGCTTTAAAAAAAGACAGTCCATTTCATTCCAAAGCCTGGATAAAGACAAAAGGTTTGGCCTGGCGCCTGTGGTACAAGAAAGTAGGTCACAGCCGATTTATGGCAACCCCCAGAGGGTTTTCGAGGCAAGAGACTAACAGAAGTGGTTTGCCTCTGCCTTCCTCTGCACAGCAACCCTGGATTCACTTGGTGCTCTCCCATCCAAGTACTAACCAGGGTCAACCCTCCTTAGCTTCTGAGATCAGGCAAGATCAGGCTAGCCTGGGCCATCCAGGTCAGGATATTTGTGATGTGGGTGTATTGTGCTGTCAAGTTGCTTCTGACTCAATGGTGACCCTATGAATTAATGTCCTCCAAAATGTCCTCTCATTAACAGCCATTATTAGGTCTGGCAAACTGAGGGCCATGGCTTCCTTGATTGAGTCAACCCATCTCATGTTGGGTCTTCCTTTTTTCCTGCTGCCTTCAACTTTTCCTAGCATTATTGTCTTTCCCAGAGACTCTTACCTTCTCATAATTTGACCAAAGAATAATAGCCTCAGTTTAGTCATTGCAGTATGAGTTACTATTGGAGCGACTTCACTTATTCATTCATTATGTACGTATCTCATCCTTCTTTGAAGGAGCTCATGGCTGCAAATGACACTTTCATATTTTATCCTTTATAACAACCCTGTGAGGTCGGTCGGTAGGGTCATGTAGGATAAGGGCAGTAACTGGCCCAAGGAGGACACTCAGTGAGTCATTTCCTGGCTGCGTTGGAATCTGAACCTGCTTTTCTGGGAAATCCACCAACCAACTTCATTACAGGGACAGTCAGAAATAACTCAATTTGTATTTGATTATGCATATTTATTTCAAACAAGTTACTATTGACTGATTTAATAATTTGATTTTAAAATGTTAGATGTATATGCCACAGTGTCTCCTGAAGAATTTTTTTCTATTATCAAAATTACAAATATTTTAGTGTGGCTCTTCTGTTTGAGTGTTATATCTTTCTTCATTTTAATCTAGAAAAATACATGAACAAATAATTTAAAAATCTGTTATTAGTATCATCCCATCCTTCCTTCAAGGAACTCAGGGGGCCGTACATTTTCTCCCTTCTCTGTTTTCTCCGCACATCAAACCTCTGAGGTGGGTGGGGCTGAGAGACATACTGGTCCCAGGTCACCCAGTAAACTTCAAGACAGTCTGTAGACTTGGGTGTCCGAGATCCTAGTTAGAGGCCATTACTCCACAATACTCTTTTCCTGGGCCCAGACAAAAGAAGGAGGAAGGGGGGGAGGAAGAGGTTTTTATACCCTGCTCTTCACTGCCTGAAGGAGTCTCGGAGCGGCCTTCCCTTCCTCTCCCTGCAAAGGATACCCTGTTAGGTAGGTGGGGCTGAGGGAGTTATGAGAGAACTGAGATTGACCCAAGGTCACCCAGCTGGCTTCATGTGTAAGAGTGGGGAATCAAACCCGGTTCTCCACTACACCACACTGGCTCTGAGAAACTTAATATGTCCTACGGGCAACTGGAAGGAGACAGTGGGAGGCGGAGACATAGAAACTGCCATCGCTCCAACAGCATGATGTCACGTCTGGTGCAAACATGTAAGTGATGGCATTATGTTGTGGCAGCACAAAGATTGTGCTGGAAGTGATGTCGCACTGTGGGAGTGATGGTGATTTCTGCCCCATTCTCCCCCCACCCCGCCGCCATACTGAGAGGTGGTGAGTATTGGGATATTTGGTTAATATAGCAGAGTTTTGCCCAGTCATAGAAGTGTGATACTGAGCGCAGTGAAGAAATCCCCCTAGAAGTATAGGTAAAGTTACATTTATTCAAGTAGATCCAGTTCCCATTCTGGTTGCAGTCAAAAGAAGAGAAAGAAGCCGAATCTAAAGAGGACTTTCCCCATCACAAATGGCCAGCTTGTCTGGCATCATGTGTGCGGGAGTATGAGGGCATTGTCTCTACAGGAGAGACCTGTAGAGAGTGTTCCCTCTAAGCTGAGTTAGTGTGAGCTAGCTCACAGTTTTTCAGCCTCCAGCTCACAGATTTTTGTCTTCGCTCAGGAAGGATGACTCCAGAGCCAACTAATTTATGCAGTAGCCAAATCGCTTGCTCACAAATTTCATGCCAGTAGCTCACAGAGTAGAATTTTTGCTCACAAGATTCCACAGCTTAGAGGGAACATTGGAGAGACGTGTGTCTCCACCATGGAAGGCCATGTGAGGAGATACTGAGGACAAAGAGAGAGGAGGGGCCAAAGGGCAGCTCCCAGGTTAAGACAAAAAGAGGCCTCCCATTCAAGGAAATAACACCTATGCACACTTAGAGTGAAGTAGCACCCCCCAGTGTCCAGGTATGCCAAGACGCTCACTCCAACAGTGAGAAATGGGGCTGCTGGGTTGGAAGGCAGCCCTAACTTATAAGTTAGTTTCCC
>NW_015170296.1:157464-157577 GCF_001447785.1 Gekko japonicus | reverse complement strand
CTGGTAACAACAAAGCTAGTGGAGGTGATCGTATCCCAGCTGAGCTATTCAAAGTCTTAAAAGATGATGCTGTTAAAGTGCTGCACGCAATATGCCAGCAAATTTGGACAACG
>NW_015170296.1:123908-157378 GCF_001447785.1 Gekko japonicus | reverse complement strand
TTTCGAAGAGGTAGAGGAACTAGAGATCAGATTGCCAACATTCGCTGGATTATGGAGAAAGCAAGGGAGTACCAGAAAAACATCTGCTTCATTGACTGTACTAAAGCCTTTGATTGTGTGGATCACAACAAACTATGGCAAGTCCTTAAAGAGATTCTGAGAAACCTGTATAAGGGGCAAGAAGCGACAGTTAGAGCCGGATATGGAACAACTGATTGGTTTAGCATAGGAAAAGGAGTATGACAAGGATGTATATTGTCACCTTGTTTATTTAATTTATATGCAGAGTACATAAAGTGAAATGTCGGTCTGGATGAATCACAAGCTGGAATTAAGATTGCTGGGGAAAAGATCAACAACCTCAGATATGCAGACGATACCACTCTAGTGGCAGAAAGTGACGAGGACCTCAATAGCCTCTTGCTTGAAGGCTTTAGGGGTCAAAAACACTGGAATTAAGATTGCTGGGGAAAAGATCAACAACCTCAGATAAGCAGACGATACCACTCTAATGGCAGAAAGTGAAGAGGACCTCAATACCCTCTTGCTTGAAGGCTTGAGGGTTCAAATAACGACACGACACACAGATCTGCCGAAGCTCTCTGACCCAAACTGGGTGTCAGCAGTGCTTTATTAGCTTAGCTTCCCCCTTTCTCCCCCTTGCCCTGTATAGTGAAAAAGCTACAAGCTTCCCCCTTTCTCCCCCTTGCCCTGTAGAGTGAAAAAGCTACAAGCAGAAGACTCTAAACTAGGATCACAGTATGTTCTTAACAGAATGTTCTTTACCCACAGCTCACCTTATCTTGCCCGACTGTAGCCAAGTTTATACTCTCAGCAGACTCAGCAGACATTGTGCACTAATGTCCAATCTCCCTGTGGGAACATTGATATTCCGGGCATGCCTCTCAGAAAATCGCCATTCCCACACTTGCTGAGGGTCAAAGAGGAGAGTGCAAAAGTTGGCTTGAAACTCAACATTAAAAAAACTAAGATCATGGCATCCAGCCCCATCACTCCTTGGCAAATAGAAGGAGAAGTCATGGAAGCAGTGACAGACTTCACATTCCTGAAATCCAAGATCACTGCAAATGGTGACTGCAGCCATGAAATTAAAAGATGCCTGTTCCTTGGGAGGAAAGCAATGGCAAATCTAGACAGCATAATAAAAAGTAGAGACATCACCCTGCCAACAAAAGTCCGTATGGTCAAATCAATGGTATTCCCAGTAGTAATGTATGGCTGCGAGAGTTGGACCATAAGGAAGGCTGAGCACCGAAGAATAGATTATTTTGAATTATGGTGCTGAAGAACACTCTTGAGAGTCCCTTGGACTGCAAGGGGATCAAATCAGTCAATCCTAAAGGAAATCAACCCTGACTGTTCCCTGGAAAGCCAGATACTGAAGCTGAAGCTCAAATAGTTTGGCCACCAAATGAGATGGGAGCACTCACTGGAGAAGACCCTGATGCTGGGAAAGATTGAAAGTAAAAGAAGAACGGGACGGCAAAGGATGAGATGGTTAGACAGTGTCATCGAGGCAACGAACATGAAATTAAGCAAACTCTGGAGCACGGTGTAAGACAGGAGGGCCTGGTGTGATGTGGTCCATGGGGTCACGAAGAGTCGGACTCGACTGTGCAACTGAACAACAACAAGAATACTAAATACCCACCTAATATTTTGACCCTATCAAACTCTCCCCCCCAAAAATGAAAAAATCAGAAGCCATGTTTGAGAGGAAAATACCACACAAGCATATACATGTAACCGTAGAGAGGTCGCAACATATTTTGTTAACCCATAAAGAAAAACTGTTTCTCAATAAGTGGAAGGAAGATAGTGTGAATCAGTGTTTTCATGACAGAGAACAGAACACTAGGTGTGGGCATTTTTGACACCTCTACTCGAGAGTTTAGTCATGTAAGAGCCCTGTGACTATGATTCAGATCATTTATCACAGCCAGTCTTGAGTAAGAGTCAACCCTACCTTCAGGCAGAATGTGCTTCAAAATTAGATGGTGGCCAGTTATCAGTTATGTCACTTGTGTAGAAGCATACTGTAAAACCAGAAGTCACATCAGAGTCATCTCGCCAGGGACTACTGCCCAAATACCTTTTTTATTTTAGGGTACTACCCATTACGATCCCTATGCAGCAAATTAAACGATGGCAGAAGGATTTTAATAACTTCATTTGGTCATACAAACATCACCGCATTGCACATACAACCCCAAGTAGGCCCAAAAAGGAGGGAGGTTTAGCTACGCCTGACTTGCTTAGTTATTACAGAACTGCAACTTTAGCCTCTTTATGTGAGGTAAGAAGGAGAATCCAGTGAAATTGAGCTGGACCCAATTTTATCATTCCAGTGTTGAAGTGATCTGACCATTTCCCTGCCAGAAGTCACATCAGGGTCATCTCGCCAGGGACGCTCTAGCATTAGGATTCTACCATAGAGGTATCATTTAAACTGGAAGTAATGTAAGCATGCCAGAGCTTTCTCCCCCCGGGGCCATAGTTGGTCCTGCTGGTGCCGCATAAGGGAATCGCCTTCTGCTATAGAGAGAAGCTTGGCACCCCTAGGATGCAATTGGCTTTTCCCTCTGGTGAAAATGGGAGGAGGGATCCCCTTTGACCACCAAAAAGGCTGTGCTAGGGATAATGGGACATGCATGGGCAAAAGGCATGTGGGACAGTGAAGAGGTAAGAAGGAGAATCCAGTGAAATTGAAGTGATCTGACCCTTTCCCTTCCAATGCAATACAAACGTAACCCCAAGGTCCAAGAGTGATTTCAGTCTTTGGAGCCCCATTGGCTGGGCTGTTTAGTAGAGGTGCCCATTGATTGTCCTGTTGTGTAGCCTCTTAACAATCAATAGATAGCCTTTCTTTGTCTTTACTTCCAGACAGACCAACAACTTGGACAATAGCCAGCAGCAGTAAGGAATGTTTTCTGGCAACTTCAAATCCCTGATATATAATGTTACTACCTTTGTTTTCCAGAAGCCTGTGTTTTGGCTAGGGTTGCCAGCCTCCAGGGAGGGCCTGGAGGTCTCCCACTTTTACAACTGATCTCCAGATTACAGAGCTCAGTTCCCCTGGAGGAAATGGCTGCTCTGGAGAATGAACACTATAGCATTATACCATGCTGAGGTCCTTCCCCAATAGGGTTGCCAAGTACTTACCTCAAATTGGCGGGGGACACACGGTTTCTGGCCGGAACATTTCTGCGTGTAAGACACGCCCAATTGCCAGAGCGTTGTCCGGCTGCAATGCCCAGCGTGCTGACGTCACGTCTGGGCGACAGCATTGTGGCACACAGTTGTTTTACGAGCGGGACTGTTCCTGCCAGAAACTATGTGTCCCCCGCCAATTCAAGGTAAGTACTTGGCAGCCCTACTCCCCAAACTCTCCAGGACCTCTACAAACTGGGTGAGTGGGTGACCATGTGGCAAAAGTGTTGGTAAGTATAAGGTGATGCACATTGGGACAAAGAATCCCAGGTTCAAGTATAGGCTAATGGATTCTGAACTTGCTGAGACTGAGGGGGGAAAAGATCTTGGGGTTGTAGTGGATAGCTTAATCAAAGTGTCAACCCAATGTGCTGTAGCAGAGAAAAAGGCAAACTCTATGTTAGGGATTATTAGGAAAGGGCAGGGCTCCCAAATACTTACCTTAATTCGTTGGGGGATGTATAGTTCTTCGTGGGACCATTCCAGTCCCATTACCAGAGCGTCACCTAGCTACGTGCCTACGTCACGTCTGGGCAACGGAATAGTGCAGCGCCTGTGTTCCAAGCAAGAATCTTCCGGCGGGGAAGCATGTGTCCCCCGCCGGATCGTAGGTAGGTACTTGGGAACCCTAGGAAAGGGGTTAAACATAAAGAGGCCAATTTTGTAATGCCCCTGTAAATCTTAAACAGTCACACCCATCTAGGCCAAATCACCTTGTTTCTATTTCCTGTATCCTGCCCCGCCATACTACATCTCCCAGCAGGCACTGTTTCCAAGTCTCTGAACTATGTCTAAGAATACCACAAAAGGGTCAATTAGCCTTTTGACTTCTGCACAAAGGGAGTCAGAGAGGAAAGCCTTCTTGTTTTCCTTCACAATCTGTGCAATGATTCAGGAGTTTGCTGTCATGATAATTACCGCCTTTGCTGGGAAATTTGTGGAATGCTGACCAGGAGCTCTAACCCAGTGAGAAACATTCCAAGATAAGCCTGGTGGATTTTACGTTTAAAAGCCTGTATAGAACTCTGTAATGTGTTAGACAATCCCTATAATTAATTCCAGTTTTGAGCCTAGGGATGCCAGCCTCCAGGTGGGACATGAGGATCCTTTGGAATTACAGCTCATCTCTAGACAAGAGATCAATTTCCCTGGAGAAAATGGATGATTGGAGGTTGGACTCTATGACATTGTACCCACTAAGGTCCCTTTCCCCTCCAGGCTCCATCCCTAATCTCCAGGCATTTTCCAAACTGGATCTGGTAACCGTACCCCACTATCCTATACTCCCTCTAAAATGTGGAGTCCTGTGAGCAAAAATTCTGCTTTGTGAGCTACTGGCATTAAAGTTGTGAGTGAGCGATTTGGCTACTGCATAAATCAGTTTGCTCTGGAGCCATCCTTCCTGAGCTAAGACAAAAATGTGTGAGCAGGAGGCTAAAAAACTGTGAGCTAGCTCACACTAACTGTAACAAAAGCTGTAAGCCTTTGCAGACTCAACCCCAGGGAAGGAAGGACCTGCTCAAAAGCACTCAGTGCACCTGGTTCAAGGTGGCAGCAACTTTGCTCACTCAGACCTGCTCCTGCATGTGTAGTAGCCACTCCTTGTCCTTGCAACCTTGACTTGACCTCCTGGCTCTTTGACTTTTGGCTCTGACTGACCTTGATTCTGGACTGTGTTTACAAGCTTCCAGTGTGTGGTCTCTATGGCAGCCAGCCAAGACAGCACACCCTCTACATATTTTCAGACCCTCCTGATGATCCCTTCCCTAAAAAACATGGTGAGCTCTGGACAGTTACAAGCACGTGCAATGCTGGGTAGAAATAACAATACATTTAACAACCTTTTCCAGAGCCTCCAAAGATCCCCTCTGTCTAAAAGGCAGGTGACTGTCTTCTAATGCCAATCGTTTCCAGGGACTGGCCATTTGTGGTTTATCAACAAATCAAAAGGCTGCGGTCACATGTGCCAGTTGAAGCAGAGGGGAAGCAAGGCTATTCCCTCTGGAGGAATTTGACCCGCATTTGTAAGATCACACCTCCCTTTGTAGTTGCGGGCACACCCCGTCACTGTGTGATCAGATGCAACTGTGGGTGAGTCATTTTTTTTTTGCCGTTTCCCATGCGCATAAACGAGAAATTGCACCTCCGCACCGAGGGCCCCCTATGGAGTATGCGATGATTTGCATACTGCAAGGGGGGGGGAATGGCACCGAGCCAGGATGACCTGATGAGACCATCCTGATGGCTTGAGAGCGTGCTTGAGAGATCAGACAGGGTAAATTCTGTCCATGGCCTGTTGGAACCGTTTACTACTGGACTTTCCCCGGTGTCTTTTTACTCCGCTTCTGCAGCGGAGCCACATGGGTTGCAGATGACTGCGGGACGCTTCCCATATGTTGCTGTCTGATCACTCCCTTTAGATCCCTCAGGCATTCACACCTATGTCGGATCTAAGGGCGCATGTGATCGGAGCCAAAAGAGTAACTGACTTCATCGGAGTACTGCAATCACACCGTTTCTCCTTCAGACACAAGAAAGTGCTGGTGCCCATAGCATCCTGCCCAGGAAATACCAGGTTTTTTACAGGTTTAAAATGAAGCAAATGTTTGTGTGTGGAAAAGGCTCAGGTTCAGGCACTATTTAAGCATATTTTTAGGCTCCTTAAGATCCAATGAAAAAGAGAGGTAGAAGTAGATGTTATCTACACTTTTTCTGACGAATCCCCTACAAGTCTCACAATCGAATCAATTAAATGACTAAAACTCATTTCTAACTGTGAGGCAACCTTGTCATAAACTATCCAAGGAAGGACGTTTCAAGGACTTTGTGATGTATCAAGCAGTCACTTGTATCTAAGTGTCCCCTGCCCAAACTTTATTAATTTATTTATTTATAGTCCGTATTTCTCACATGGACTCAAGGTGGATTATACACAGGGATATTCAATAACTAATGCATTAGGATATTAGAAGACGGGAAACCCTAGCCAAAGCGTTAACATGACATATTAAGTTGTACCGAAATTACAAAATAAGATCCTATTTACAATATGCTATGTACAGCAGAAAAGACTACACATCCTGATCTTTTACCCAAGTAGGTTTGTGAAGCCATTTTGTACTCTACAGCTTTAATTACTTGTTTACAACCCCCCTCTTGGAATATTGTTTTACATAGTTTGCAAAATATATGGATAAACATATGGAGCAGAGGTCCATCAGTGACTGTTAGCCACAAGGTATAGATATTACACTCTGTCTGGGGCAGTGATGCTCTGTATCGGGGGGGGAGCAACAGTGGGAGGGCTTCTGGAGTTCTGGCTCCGCTGGTAGACCTCCTGATAGCACCTGGGTTTAGGCCACTGTGTGACACAGAGTGTTCAACTGGTGGGCCATTGGCCTGATCCAACATGGCTTCTCTTATGTTCTTATGAAATCCAGGAGAGTGGGAGCTGTCCTCAGGTAGGCCATTCCACAAGGCAGGAGAACCACAACAGAGAATGCACATACCTGGGCACCTGCGAATCTCAGTATCCAAATTAAACAAAAAATGAAACCCGTGCAAAAATAATGAAAAACATTCAACAGACAATTTGTGGTGTAGTTTATCAAAAATATATCATGTATGGTATGTCCAACAGGTAGATCGCGATCTACCAGTAGATTGCGGAGGGCTCAGAGTTTGCTTGGTCTCCTGGTTTGCTGGACAGGTGTTTGGGTTTTTTTGATGATTGTTTGGTCTGGATCAATACTTGACCTACATTTAACACAAATAACTCTGAATAAAAGTTAAAGAAAGTTATTGAGACAGTTAAAAAAAGTTATAACTCAATAAAAATAAAAAATGTTCGCAGTGCTTTCTGGATCTTCGTGTCTTTGTTTTTGCTTATTTTGCTTACCAGTAAATGACAGAAGGTGCATTATAAATTGGGGGGGGGGGGGGGGAACCCAACTTTAGGGGGTTAAAATCTAATTTGAAACTAATTTGAAACTTTATTTTCATGGTGGTAGATTACCGGCACTTTTGGCCGGAAAAAATAGATCACTACCTGTTCGAAGTTGGACATGCCAATGCCAATGTATACTATGCAAATTTGTGGTGTAGTTTATCAAAAATATATAATGTATACTATGCAAATCAGTAACTCAAAAATACAAAATAATGGAACACATGGTCCAAATACATACATAATGTACAGAAATAGTCCAAGTCAAATTTCTCAAACAGTGAAAAGTCCAAAACATCAATATTTATAATTCCTCTTCACAAAACTCATCTCACCTCTTGTGCATCCACTTGACGGCCCTGCCAGCTTCCCGTTGCCATATCGCATCGCTTCCTCAAAAGTGGAACAGCAAAACCACCCAATTACAATATTGTAGAATCATACAAAGCATTTTTTTTACATTCTTAATGTTCAGCAGCTCCTGTGATATCTCTGTGACATTGTTTGTTGAATGTTTTTCGTTATTTTTTTGCACGGGTTTCATTTTTTGTTTCATTTACTCCCTTCCGTGCTTCTCTAATGTCAGTATCCAAGCCATAATTGCTGGCAGTGGTTTGTGTCTGTGGTACATTTCCCCTCACTTGACTTCTCCTTTATTGACTGTTCCGAAGAACAAAGTCAAGTTGGACAGCCTATGAACAAATACGTGGGAGTGGCTGGCTAAAGAAAATACTGCACACTCCCTGATTAAGATCAGCAATCTGAAAGGATAGGATAACCTTACTAATCAGAAGGCTGCCATCGGATTTCCTTCACCAAGGGTCCGTGGCACGACAGATGTGAAAGATGCAGCGGTGGAATCTCTACCCGTCGTGCCAGACCAACTGCCAGGCAAAAATGTGTGTGTGTGGGGGGGGGCAGGGCCATCCATTAGATCTTCTCTTTTGCACGCAGAAATTCTCAGGTTCAAAACCCGGCATCTCTGGGTTGAAGGCTTGGGTAGGAGGGGGTGTGAAAGAGCTGCTGCCAGTCAAACAAATACTGAAGCTGACAGTTGAAAGGCAAGCCCACTAGATCCTGCTGGCATAGGATTATGCCGGCCTTCAAACTGTTTTCGTGAGCAAGTAAACATCAGTTCTGGTTTCTGCTGGAAGTGAGATCAGCATGCTGTGTGTTGCACCAGGCCCAGCTCCCTTTCTGCTTGCTAGGGGGTTGCTGGATACAGCCTGGCATCCTCATGAATACCAGATGCTGAGAACCAGGGAGGCTTCGGAATGTCACAGAAGATACCGCAATAACTGTTAGCCTCATTTATGTAATACCTCAAGCATATGCTGCACCTTTGGGGTCTCTGCTACTCAAATCACTCATACACGTGCACCCCTGTAGCTAGCAAAAGGATCCATCTGCTAGCAAAGAGAAAACACATTTATTGTGAGGTATTAATTACCGAGATCGTAAACCTGTTTCTACCAGGTTAGACTCAAGATACAAACCGACACTCAAAAAGAAATGAAGAGGAATAAGCTTCTTAAACAAGCAAATAAATTTTATTAAATTCACAGAAAGTGAACCAAGTTAAGTCAGGTAAATAAAAACTGAGGCCCTACAGAAAGGAAATAAAGGCACGTGTGGAGTACAAACACAGTTTAAACCCTTTCCCTAACAAAGTACCTGCTAGTAAGGGAGAAAATGAAGACATACAAGCCTGTTTCCTGAAGACAGCTGGGCAGCTCTGGAGAAGCGCAGCAGAACGGGGTGGAAAAGTAGAGAAGCCAACTGTACAGTTGGGGTAAGAAAAAGGGGTCCAAAACCTGCTACAAATGGGACGGACTGAGGAATAACTTTTTCAGGAGGGGAAACCATGTTGACATTGGGAATGTGGGAGGGATGAAAAGTCCATCTCTCTGGAGGAGAGATCTTTTGTGGAGGAGAGCTTTTCTTCTTTTGCATTACAGGTAAAGGTATCAAGGAGAAGTGTTCCTTTAGGGAACACTTTAGAGAGAATTCCTTTAGAGAGAGTTTAGATAGGCAAGTAGATGGCTGAGTACATAGGGTTGCCATCCCCCCGATGGGGGCGGGGTTTTCCTGCTTTTGGAGCCCCGAAACCTGACCAGCAGGGGAGCCCCGCCCCTGAAGAGCCCCATCGCGCCTGACATGCCTGGTGTGATGATGTTATCACATCAGACACATGATGCAGGGGCCACTCTAGCATTTGGGTAAAAACTCTATGGTGACCATAGAGTTTTTTACCCAAATGCTAGAGCATCCCCTGAATGACATGCTTGGCATGATGACGTCACTTCTGGGTGAAATCATTGGGACATGTGTGCTTTGTGTGTGTGCCAGAAGACCTCAGAAGCCAGGCTGGACCCCTCCCCCCACTGGGACATAGGTAAGACCTGGCAACCCTAACTTTACATGATAGAGTGGGAGGAGAAAAGCACTTAAGATAAGGATGACATGGCTGGGGCTGACCCCTTTGCCATGATTATTTTGATCATTATTAAGGCCAGATTATCAGGGAGGGAACCCCTTAGGTCCTTGAGGACAAGGCCTTTTGGCTGACTTCCACCAGATATGGCTTTTTCATGATCAATGGCGTTGTTTCACATTCCTTGGACACCCTCAGTGTGACTCACGGTCATTTTGATATCAGTTTGATCCAGACTCCATTTTTATTGCCAGGCCTATGCTGAGATGAGTAAGTGTATAGGGATCCAAAACTGAGGTCCCCTATGAGGGGGAGTCCTGTGGCATCATCTTCCATATTATTGATGAGAATGTTTGATCTTTCTTAGGAGAGCAGATAGGCAATGCAAATAAGAATAATAGCTATTGCTTTCTGTATAGATATTGATAGGCAGGATTTGCTTTAAGACTTAGGTGTTGACATTTTTGCTGCTAATCCTATAATCAATATGACAGAGGAGTAACAATTGCCCAACAAAACAGGAGCCGCTGAGAACGGGTGTGGCGTAATGGTTCGTGTGTCAGAATAGGATCTGGGGCGGCCGGATTCGAACCTCCACCCTTCCATGGAAGCTTGCCAGGTGACCCTGGGTCCATCACAATCTCTCAGCCTAACCCACATCATAAGGCTACTGTTGTGGGAATGAGGTGGGAAGGGGAGAACAATATGATAAGCTGCTTTTGGTCCCATTTTGGGGGAAGTAAGGGCATTTTGTTGTCAAGTTGCAGCCAACTTATGGCAAACCCATAGGGTTTTCAGGGCAAGAGAAAAAAAATGAATATAACTATAGAGAAAATAAGGAGCTTCAGGGAAGCGATGGGAGCCAAACCCTGTACCGCAGACAGTGTTAGTACCATTTACAAATGACAATCAGTTGTTGACAGGGGTCATTTCATAGAAAAAGAGGTGCAGGAGCTCATTAGCATAACTTGTTTGCATATGCCACACCCCCTGACATCACCGGACGTGTGTCAGAAGGCAACACCCACCGCTCAGGCTCCACTGGACTGTTTTGGATTGCTAGCTATTGGGGGGGGGACGTGCAGATCTGTCCTCGCAGAGGAGGGAGAGCTTGTACCTGAATAAAACTTGGTCTTAAAGGTGCCACTGGACTGTTTTGGACCGGGGGGGCCAGGGGGAGCTCTGCAACTTACCTGGCTGCTTCTTGCTCTGACTGAGGGCTGCTGGGAGCAGGGGGTGGGGCTTGTTGCATGTGCCCGCCCCCTGGGCTCTTTACTGCCGGAGCTCCGCTCCTGTGCGCTCCTGCAGGAAATGACCCCTGGTTGTTGAGCGTGTTGAGGGGATGGAGGGATATGGACCAGTATAAACGAAACTAGATTTGTCATTAAGTTGCCATATACCAGAAGTCTCCAATGTGGTGCCCTTGGGCAACGTGGTACCAGTGACACCTTTCTCGGTGCCCGCCCCCTGGGCTCTTTACTGCCAGAGCTCCGCTCCTGTGCGCTCCTGCAGGAAATGACCCCTGGTTGTTGAACGTATTGAGGGGATGGAGGGATATGGACCAGTATAAACGAAACTAGATTTGTCATTAAGTTGCCATATACCAGAAGTCTCCAATGTGGTGCCCTTGGGCAACGTGGTACCAGTGACACCTTTCTTGGTGCCGGGGCGGGGTTTTTTTTAATTTAAAGGAGGTGCCAGAACTCTCAAGAGGAGAAACGAGGTTTTCAATCAATATACTGAAAATTCGTGAACATTTATAAAAAGGATTTTGCTGAAGAGGTTATAGAACTCTGTTCTAGCGCGTTCCTCCAGGGAAAAAAAAAGCCCTGTCTGGTGCCCACCAAGCGTTTTTAGAAAATGGGTGAGGCCAGGTGAAGCTTTTGCCCAACAAGACTTCTGATTGGCCTTTGGAGATTTAATTGGCTGCTCACATGTTTAAAAACGCTGCTTTGGCTGCAGCTGCCACCACAACACCATAAGGATCTTCACAGTGGCCCTTTCTGCACTCTCCTATTAATCTATGTTCACCGCAGTGTCTTCCAAGCAATTCTGCACTAAAGTCAAATCCAACCTTCTTTTAAATCCAGTCCCCCCCCATTCCGCACTAAAATTGAGTTCAGCCTTCTTTTTATTCTGCCCCCCCCATTCTGCATTATATTATCTCCCTTCAGTGTTTAGCCTGGTTTCAGCCTGCTGTTGCCCCAGGTTATCTGGATGCTGTTTTGTCTGTTTTGTTCTGGACTTAAATTGCCTTGATTCGAACACTGAGAAAATCCGGAGTGGCAGG
This sequence comes from Gekko japonicus, assembly GCF_001447785.1. NCBI lineage: Eukaryota > Metazoa > Chordata > Lepidosauria > Squamata > Gekkonidae > Gekko > Gekko japonicus. Next base: position 145,477 of record NW_015170296.1, on the reverse strand, counting down.
CATATGCAGATAGGACCTGTGTGACTGAAGGTAAGCTGCAGCAGCCATTTTGTGGCTAGCTCAGCCTCCTGTTCAGTGTAGTGGTATAGTGGCTAAGTGCGCGGACTCTAATCTGGGAGAACTGGGTTTGATTCCCCACTCCTCCACTTGCACCTGCTGGATGACCTTGGGCAAGCCATAGTTCTAATAAGAGCTGTCCTTGAAAAAGAGCAGTTTCTGTCAGAGCTCTCTCAGCCCCACCTACCTCACAGGGTGTCTGTTGTGGGGAGGGGAAGGGGAAGGAGTTTGTAAGCCGCTCTGAGCCCCCCTTGGGTAGTGAAGGGCGGGGTATAAATCCAATCTCTTCTCTTCTTCTTCTTCCTGCAGCAGCTTTTTGTAGCTGTGCCCACCATGCTGTTTCAGAATTCCAAAGGTCCCCATGGCATGGGCTCAAAAAGGTTGGGGACCCCTGCCATATACTGACCAGAAACTGAGAATAAAAATGATACTGAGTTACAGCAGAGTTTGATGTGTTTCTTTGTAATGGGGTACAGGAGGGGTACAATTCTACCTCGCCTCCTCGTGGTGCACCCTGGGTTACACTAAAGAGCTAGAACTTCTAGCAGCCAGACAATCGTAGGATCCCCTGGCTACACTACACCCAGGAGTGAATTAAACGAGGATTCCGGTGGCACTTTAGAGTCTTAACATTGCCGTCCAGCTTAATATTTTTTCCAGTTTATTCTGGGAAAAAATCCTCCTGTTTAATTTTGCAGCTACAGACTATTTATCTGGAATAATCAGAGAAGCAAGCCTGCCAGGAAGTGGTTTCTTGGCATGTACAATTCATAAGTGTTAATTCTACATCTCTGTGTTACCTGCTATAATTACCGCAATTCACACTGTGGCAACAACAAACACCCAGTTTCCTTTAGCTTAATGGTTTTATTAATTAACCCTGAAATGTCAAGGCAGATATCTTGGCCTGACCAGAAAAAAAAGGAGATATAAGAATACTTAATGAAAAGTTGTTTCTTGTTCACTAAAAGGCAATCGGTGACTCTGTGCTATCCGGCAGTATGTGACTGAGGACAGCTCCAGCTACAAACGGTGACGCATCACATGTAATGGTACAAGTCTCTGCTCGTCATAGTGAACATGTACAGAGTCAGATATCAGTAGCTTTTTTACAGTCAGAAATCCTTCATGGTTGTGAGTCGGCTTCCATTGATCCCCCTTTTGGAATCACAGAGTTGGAAGGGGCCAGACAGGCCATCTAGTTCAACCCCCTGCTCAATGCAGGATCATCCCAGAGCATCCCTGACAAGCAGGGGTCATTTTGTAGGAAAAGAGGTGCAGGAGCTCATTAGCATAACTTATTTGCATAACTTATTTGCATATGCCACACCCCTGACATCACCGGAAGTGTGTCAGAAGACAACACCCACCGCTCAGGCTCCACTGGACTGTTTTGGATCTTTTGTTCGGCAAGGCTTTTGACTAACCCTTGGAGATTTAAGTGGCTGTTGTTTTGGCGGCAGCTGCTACCACAGAACGCGGATCTTTACTGTGTGACTGAAAGTAAGCTGTGGCAGCTATTCCGTGGCAGGCTGAGCCTCCTGCAGCAGCCAATTTTGGGGCTGCACCCACCATGCTGTGTCAGAAGTTCGAAGGGGTGTGTGGGCTCAGAAAGTCTGGAGATCACTGGTCTAGGGGCCCTGTATATTGCTTTTCCCTTCTCTTGTGTTGGGTGGAGACCAGGTGTGTGCATCTGGTATCCCAGGAAGATGATACTGGAAGCTCCCAGCTGGCATTTCTCTTTCTTGACTGTGATGCCTGAAAGATCAAACTTCTGCAGGTTTTTTCAGTCATCTAAGTAAGGCACAAGCCTAGAAACGCCTGCTAGCAGAATTTCCATGAAGCGCTGAAGAATTTTTGGTGCCACCAGAACTCCAGATGAAACACATTTCACAGGGAAAGCCCCTCTCTGTAGTTTGGGGAGTGGCTGCCCTGTGATCCACTATCAGTCGTTGATACACTTGAGCAAGGTCAGCTTTAGCAAAACTATGTAATCCTGCAAGGGCAGACAATAACTGGTTTATGGCAGGCTGTGGATATGGGTCTTATTTACAGTACATTTGTAATCCCCACAAAGGCGTATATTACCATGAGGTTTCAAGACAGGAACAATGGGGTGGCACTGGCTGTGTAAGCCATTGGCTTAATAACGTCTTGTGCAATGAGCTGATAAAGTTTTCCGTCAATCTTTGGGCTCAGGGCTAAAGGAACATTCAGGCCATCAAACTAAGGGGTGTAATGGCAGGATCCAACTGAAAAGTCACTGGTGGCTTTTTGTAAGCTCCTAATGCCTCAATGAGTATCCATGGGAACTCAGATGCTAGCTCTTCCAGTATCACTGGTAGTAGGGCTGCCAAGTCCCCCCGGGGGGTGGAAACCCCCCCGCCCCAGAGGCCCGTTCCCTGATGCTGGGGAATCGGGCCCTGGGGGGAACCCCACCCCAGCGTGCACGTCACAGGGAAGTGACGTCATGACGCTGGGCACGCTGGGGGTGGGGCCACGGCCATACAAGGGAAAACTCTATGGTTTTCCCTTGTATGGTCGTGGCCCCGGCCCCAGCATGTCCGACATCATGACGTCACTTCCCTGTGAAGTGCATGTGGTGCGCACGTGCAAAGCGCACGTGCGCCCCCCCGGAATCCGCGCGGGAGTCCCCCGCCGGCAAGGTAGGTGCCACTTGGCAACCCTAACTGGTAGGCTTGCCAGCCCCCAGGTGGAGGTGGGGGATCCCCTGCTATTGTGGGTTTGGGCCTGCCACTGGCCAGCTGGCTGTCAGAGGAAACCCCACCCCACAAAAGACGTCCCTCAGGAACGTCATTGATGCGATGACGTCACTTCCAGAAGTGATGTCATCCTGTTGGCACCATCGGGGTGCCGCTCTACTTTTTGGGCAAACTCTATGGTTTGTAGCCATTTTTACCATAGAGTTTTGCCCAAAAAGTAGAGTGTTGCCCCGATGTTGCTGATGTCCCCACCCAACACTGGAATGCCCCCCAAATCCCTTCACCTGCAGCAGGTAAGGACCTGGCAACCCTAATCACTGGACAGGCAGTATAAACTCCTTGAATGCTGATTCCCAAGCATGTGAACCTGTTTCTTCCCAGCAGACTCCTACAATCCTCTTTTGTGACCAACAAAGATAATATCTGCCTAACAGATCTGTATTTTATTTATTTACTGAATTTTTTTACCCCACCCTCCCTAATCAGGGCGGCTTACACAAAATCAGCACATAATTACAATAAAACATAATATATAAATTAGATTAAAACAATTCTAAAACCCTTTATAAGGAGCTGCGGTGGCTCAAGTGGTTAAGACGCTGAACTGCAAGCTGTGGAAGGTCAGTAGTTCAGCAGTTCGAGACCCGAGTGCGCCGCATGATGGAGTGAGCTCCCGTCTCTAGTTCCAGCTCCTGCCAACCTAGCAGTTCGAAAGCAAGAAATTGCAAGTAGATAAACAGGTACCACTTCGGTGGGAAGGTAACAGCGCTCCGTGCGCCTTGGTGTTTAGTCATGCCGGCCACATGACCACGGAAACGTCTTCGGACAGCGCTGGCTCTTCGGCTTTGAAACGGAGATGAGCACCGCAACCCTAGAGTCGGATTCGACTGGCTTTCGAGCAAGGGAAACCTTTACCTTTACTTTAAAACACTTTAAACCACAGTATATTAAAGTGCTAGTGGCATTGATTTCATAATAGCGAATGTCCCTAAGTGAACAGCTACATCACAGTTTCCAGGCATCTGAACAATCTGTCCAATGTAGTCACAAAGGTGACACTTCTGATCTCTGTCATCGGGGAGGACAGTCTTGTAGTAGCCAATGGAGAGTCCAGCCCCAGAGTCAGCTTCCGTTTCACACTTCTGGCCATTTAGCTCTACATTCACAATCATTTCTGGGCATTTACAGTCTGAGCCTGTTGTACAGAGTACAATGTTTGTACCTCTTTCACAGAAAAAATCTCCAATATTATGAACAGTTTGAAGTTGGGTACTTTCCCCCCATCTCTCTGTATTCTTGAATTAGCCCTTGACTGACAAACTCTTTGTATGGGATCCTTCTTGCAGTTCTGACACTTAGCATTCCTAAATCTACATTTGCACTTAGCATTCCTAAATCTACATTTGCACTTAGCATTCCTAAATCTACATTTGCTTTTACTTATGTTGCCTTTCATACCTTAAACATGTAGATGCATTACCTGGCTTGCATAATTCAGTTAATGGAGGTGTGAGCCTCTGTATTTACTCCTTATCTGATTCCTGGTTTTGCTGGAATATGCAGACAACATTGGGGTGCTTGTGGTGAATTTCTCTGACATTACATGAGCTGCTTCAGCTGCTAATGCTTGTTGCTGATCAGCAGCAAAAGTAAGATTCTGCTCTACGAGGAAGAACTGCTGGCTTGCCTCATCTTTAACTCCACAAATGAGCCAATCTCTAAACTGCAAGCTGTCAGCCACTTTAGATGACAGTTCTCAGTTGCTGCAAGTGAATCACTTCTGATTAGCCGGCAGGTGGGGGTGAAGATGTCTATAGTCAAGAAACCTAACACTTAGGCAGAAAAGCTCTCTTAAAGGAGACCAGTTTCTTGGCACAGAGTTAGAAGGGATCCTAGAGGTCACCTACTCCAACCCCCTTGCTCAGTGCGGGAATTAGTCAACTACAGCACCCCACTCTGCTTAAAGAAGCGCACACCTTTTTAAAAAAGTTTTAATATGATTGAAAAAAGCATTTTCAAGTGAAATTCTTGTGGGGCTCTGCCTTCAAGAAAGGGAGTAGAGCCCCCCAAAGCTCCACTGTAACTACGTGCCTGCCAGTTCATTATAGGTTTTAGCACCTAGTGGCACAGGTCCTGTTAGTGGAACAACAAGGAATACCTCATTTCCTTAAACTTATTAATTAACACTGAACTTTCAGGGCAGATAACTTGACTTGCAAAAATAGGAGATACAACCAGGGCTTTTTTTCTGGAAAAAAGCAGTGCTGGAACTCTCAAGAGGGAAATGAAGTTTTTAATCTATATACTGAATAGAGTTGCCAGGTCTTACCATTGTTGTTGTGGTGGGGGTCCTGGCTCCTCTCTGGGACATCTTTGGCATGCGTGTGAAGCGCATGCACTGCAGTAACGTCACCAGGAAGTGAAGTCATCACGTTAGGCATGTTGAATGCCACTATCATTCAAGGGACAAACATAGAATTTTCCCTCAAATGATACAGCATCCCCCTGCAACGTGCCTGGCGTGATGTCACCTATGGCAATCCCAGCGGTTATTTCTTGCAGGAGCGCACAGGAGCGGAGCTCCGGTAGTAAGGAGCTCAGGGGGCGGGCACATGCAACAAGCCCCGCGCCCTGCTCCCAGCAGCCCTCAGTTGGGCCACGAGGAACAAGAAGCAGCCAGGTAAGTTGCAGAGCCCCCCACCCCACCTTCAGGTACAAGCTCTCCCTCCTCTGTGCGGGCGGATCTGCACATTCCCCAACCCCCAATAGCTAGCAATCCAAAACAGTCCAGTGGAGCCTGAGCGGTGGGTGTTGCCTTCAGACACACTTCCGGTGATGTCAGGGGGTGTGGCATATGCAAATAAGTTATGCTAATGAGCTCCTGCGCCTCTTTTCTACTAAATGACCCCTGGGCAATCCTAATACTAAAAAATCATCAACTTTTAAACATTTTTAAAAGAATTTTGTCGAAGAGGTTCTGGAACTCTGTTCTGGCGTGGTCCCCTAGAAAAACCCCCCCTGGATGTAACAATGCTTAACTTAAAGCTGTGTCATGTCCACTAGGCCCATGATTGCCCTGGCCAGATCCTGAACAGTTTGCATAAGTCCAGCGCTTCTGCAGCTTTCTGGCACTGAAGTGAAACCGGCTTGCACTGAGACCTTAGCCTCTTAAAAGGCAGTGCATAACAAAACCGTGTTCTGTCTTCGTAACAAAACTTTCCAGGCTCCTACTACCATACTGGACCAGTTCTCAAAGTGACAGATGTAGCCCCTCTTCAAACTGAAAAATCCATCCCCAATAAAGAAAAACAAGAAAGAAATCCATATGGAATCAGCATACTAGTATGTGAGGCCCTATTTTCTTGATGGCAGCCATTCTCCAAGACCCAACTAGGAAGTCTTTTCCAGCCCTGTCATGTGAAATCATTTGAACAGCATACCTCAGCACATCTGCTCAGAAGTGAGTCCTACTGGGTTCAATGGGGCTTAGAGAAACACCAGATACAGAGTCTAGGATTCTCTATTTACAAAACAGGTATTTTGCCTCTGATCTACGGCTCCTAGTCCCCCCCACACACCCAGATTGAAAGTGAAACCATAAATAACTAGCCTGGTGTTTAAGTAATGTGGTAGTACTGGTAGCCTGATCCTGCAGGGGAGAGACCTGTATCTCCTTTAAAGGGTATTTAAGGCTTCAGTTCACCTTCAGGGTTGCTGGAACATTAGCCCTTTTGTAGAGTTGTTGGCTCCAACGCCCTGCCTAACTCCTGAATTGTAGCCTCAATTAGGACTCGACTGGCTTTCGAGCAAGGGAAACCTTTACCTTTACTAATAACCTTAGATACACCATCTTTCTCCTAATCCCTTGTTCCCTCTGCTCACCAGCAACTGTCTTTGAGAGCTGTTCTTTCAAGGACAGTTTTGGAAAGAGTTCTCTCAGCCCCACCTACCTCACAGGGTGTCTGTTGTGGGGAGGGGAAGGGAAAGGAGTTTGTAAGACGCTCTGAGACTCCGAGTGAAGGGCGGGATATAAATCCAAACTCTTCTCCTTTGTCTTAACTGTCTTTGATGTCATTTTTTGCTGACCCTACCTGCCAGGGATTATCCATTGTGCTTCTGCGGGTTTTTTTGAAATGTCTTTACAGCTTCCAACTTGAATCTAACAAAGAGAGCTTTGACTCTTTAAAGCAGGGGTGTCAAACTCATTTGTTATGAGGGCCGGATCTGGCATAAATGAGATCGTGTTTGGCCGGGCCATGTGTGTCATAAAATGTAATGCCAGGTAGCAGAGATATAAACTTTATAAAGGACACAAACAAAAGGTGGTTTTTTTAAAACTTAAAATAAAAACATGCTTAAAACAGCACTCTTGCAATATATCGTTTATTTAACAGTGTCTAATAACTGACGCCTCTTGCTCTGAATTATTGCATCAAAATGTCTGTACTGTTGCAATCTCGAGTATGCCGTTCAGGTGTGTATCTGTAAGCTGCAAACCTACGATGATGCAGCAGCAGCAGAACCGGAAGAAGAAAAAGAAGCCGGCTGGGGGCCTTATCTCGACCCTGGGCCACATGTTTGACACCCCTGCATTAAAGCTTATACCCTGAAAATCTCATTGGTCTCTGAGGTGCTACTGGACTCAAATCTAGTTTCCAACTTACTGTAAATGATATCTAACAACAGAATTTCTGTAAAAAATAAATTTCCTTCAAAGAAAAAGTAGACCTTTTGTTTCTGTGGTGTGCTCTGGGTTCTATGACAGGATGATAGGTGGGGTGCAAGATATGAAAGGTTGATAATTGTGATTCTGATACCTGCATACTAATGGCTGAGAGTGTGAATCATGAAGTTGTGGTTGAAATTAGGGACACCAGGCCTCCTGCTATAGTGGGAAGTTTCCTGGCATCCTGGTTCATTGACTGCTGGTGCCTTAGGCACTGGTGGGAGGAAATGGGGAGGAGTTTGCCCCAACGTTGTGCCAGTTCACTTATATCACTTTGGTAAGAACTGGACATGACTTGGTGGACACTCTAGCATTTTATGAAAACTATGGTAAAATCATAGAGTGTTTGTAAATGCTAGAGTATCTAGAGATGTCGCTTCTGTTTCTTTTTTACCGGAAATGACATCAGTGAGCTGATGACACACTGGTGTACTGTAGTGGTTTGGTAGTGTGGTTAAGTGCGCGGACTCTAATCTGGGAGAACCGGGTTTGATTCCCCACTGCTCCACTTGCACCTGGCTGGATGGCCTTGGGCAAGCGTAGCTCTGATAAGAGCTGTTCTTGAAAAAGAGCAGTTTCTATCAAGAGCTCTCTTAGCTCCACCTACCTCACAGGGTGTCTGTTGTGGGGAAGGGAAGGGAAAGGAGTTTTAAGCCGCTCTGAGACACCTTTGGGTAGTGAAGGGCGGGGTATAAATAATCCAATCTCTTCTCTTCTTCTACTAAGCCCCACCTCCACAAATTCTCCTGGTGATAGCTGGCTGTGGCCTGGCTACTTTAGTTGAAATGTCACCTCAGCCATTCTCTGGCACCCTTAAGGAAGTTACCACCCATTGTGTTGAATCCTTCACCTGCAGTTTCAGGATAATAATGCTGGCTTGCTTGTCGATGATAATACTGTGGTACTGGCTATCTAATGATGATACTGAAATAATATGTGAACTGCTTGAAATTTACTGAACAAATGCTTATTATTGCAGTATTAGTAATGGATCCATAGGAGGGGAAGGCAGCATGGTGTAGCCCGATCGTGTCAGATCTTGGAAGCTAAGTACTGTCAGTACTTGGAAGGAAGACCTCCAAGGAAGACACTGGCAAACCACCTCGGCTTCTCACTTGCCTTGAAAGCCCCTTGCTGTGGTGGCCAGAAGTCAGCTGCAATTTGACAGCACTTTAAACACACACACACAATGGGATCCATCCGATTTACAGTTTCAAAGCCTTTGTCCTTCATACTGATAGTGAACGGCCATTAAAAAACCTGTTCTTTTTGTGTGTTGTAATGCCCTTGCCCATATTATTTTGCCTGCAATGCTTGCTTATAGTCATTCATTTTAGTTCTCAAGAATCTTCAGTAGAGCAGACAGGGTAAGAGGAGCCCTCCTGGATCAGACCAATGGTCTGTCTAGTCAGGCATCCTGTCTCACACAGTGGCCAACCAGTTTCACTGGACGGCCAACAAAAGGGCATACAGGCTGAGGCCTACCTCTGATGTCACATCCTGTTTCTAGGATTCAGAGGATTAATGCCTCTGAATGTGGAAGTTCCCCTCAGTGACCATGACTAGTAGCCATTGATAGACTTATCTTCCGTGAATCTATCTAATCCCCTTTGTGACGGTGGATGCGTTCAGACAGGCAGCTAAATTTGCCATTGGCCTGGCTCTAATTTGATCTAGATCTTTTTTTATCCAGCATCGCACAACCAGACAGCTCCCCTTACCACGTGCGTACTCCACGGTGGATTGTCTAGACGGCATCCACCTGAAGGAGCTGAGCGGTCAGGTTTTTAAAAAAATTCTGTTTGCGCATGCGCATCCGTGCCTCAACGTGTACTTGCTTTTCTGTGCATGCGCAGAATTGAATGGTTAAAGCACTGCCAGTGGTACCTCCCTCTAGGTACCTTTTTAATTAACGCAGTTCATAAAATTCACAGGCCATTCGGAAACATAAAATTGTCCGGAACATTTGAGTGGAGCTCTGCGGCTGTTGCGCGCTTACGTGTTTACGTATATCGCTTAGAATTTTTTAAAATGGTGGCCGCTTGGGATAGTCTGATATCAGACCATCGCAACAGGCTGATTGCGCGATGGAATGATCAGATGGGGAAAAGTCCGTCAGTGGCCTGTCGGGAAGCTAAAACACTGGACTTTCACCAGTATCTATTAAGTATGGCTAACTAGCGTGGCAAAACGGGATGATCACGGAAGAGGCACATTTCCCAGATGTTGCTGTCTGGTCATTACCTTTAAATCCGCCAGGCACTTGTGCCAGGCGCGGATCTAAAGACCCGTCTGATTGGGACCTGGGAGTGTTTCCTTGAGGAAAAATAATCGGTGATATCTTCCTTGCGGAAAAAATAATCTATGATATCTACCTTGTGGAAGCACTTGAGTAGGTTTAATTGCAGGGTAGGCTGAATGTCCCTTTAATAATAGACTGCTGCAGGTTCATGTAATAGTCATATAGGGCATCTAACATAAAATACACGGCAATGCAACTAGTTGGGAGTTGCATCCTTTTCTTGTGCTTCATTCTTGGACTCACTAAGCCTGTGGTCATGGGTTCAAAGCTGAAGGGGAGTGAATGCGAAAGAGTCTGGCTATTCAAAGCTTCAAGGCAGCTCTTGCACACCTGAAGTCAAATGCATATCAGATAGAGACTGGAAGGACATCTCTTGTGGACTTAAGTGTGATGGAGTTTGCAATAGCAATCTTCTGCACACTCTTCCTCACTGTGCTGCTGGCACTAGTCATTTTGCCTTCAGTATTTGGAATATCACTGGGGATTGCAGACGTGTATTTGAAGACTGTGACAAAAATTATACAGGTAAGAAGAAGGGGAGGTTTTTCTGCCCTAGGAAGTCACTACTGACTTCCTCTTGCTCTTCGCAACATCCGAGATTCTAATCTTCATATTTAAGGCTATCTGACCCAACACTATCTTCTTTTCCTCCCACTTAGCCCTTTCTTCTTCCTACTCTCCTTTCTGTGTCTTTTCTCATTATTAACAGTGGTGTCCTTTTTTTAAAAAAAGCCAAGCGAATAAATTTCCTTTCCTTTATATTTCTCAGAAGATTTGTTTAGAAAAACTTCTAGCTATTAAGAACACATAAGATTGGATCCAGACAGTGTTTTGTTCAGCCTCAGCCAATTCTTCCCCTTACAACCTCCCACATGGCTTTTGTACTAGTAAGTCCCATGAGCCCCTGCATAGCATTTTTGGTGGTCATTGGGGATCCCACCTTCCTTTTTCAGCAGCAGAAAAGTTGGCTCGATCCAACCTATTCGCCTCTTGTGCTAAAGCCCTTTGTGATGTTGTCTTCCAAAACAGTTGGAATGTTTATGAATATTCTTTGTTATCACCATTTGGTCTGTATTTCAGTGCTGCTAGTAGCTACACATTTGAATTTAACCAATATTCCTAGCCTTTAAAACAGTCAACGTTAGAACTTTTTTTAGCAGATGTGTATTTTAATTAAGCGTTTCATTTATACTTTTGTGACTATGGAAAATACCCTTTGGTATTCATGCTCTGTGCAGGAACTGAATGTAAAATACAGGCAAATTAAAGATTGTGACATTTCATGGAAGGATTTAAAAACATTTCTCGTCAACTTAACTCTAGCCTGTTCATTCACTCTTGCACACACCCCTCTTGCCCTGCCTGCTTATGGGAAATGGAGGAAGATTTCTGAAATTATTGCCAAGGGTATGAGGCCTGTTATTTTCTCTATCTCACATCAGTGGAGACTTGGACATCCTAGGCAGGAGAGGAGACCAGATTAATATGATGTGAGAGATCCATGAATTAGATAACCTCGTGTATTTATTTTCACTCAGAAGTAGTTACGAATGGGCCTGAAATGGAATCAAGAAATGGTGCTACTGAAGTGGGAGTTTAACCCTTTCCATGGCACCATTTTCCTGATTTAAATTACCCCTTCCCAAGCTGCTGCTTGCCCTGCTGAGGAAAAAACAACAAAACTTGGCATGTGCTTTCCCCCCATGGGAATAACAGCTGTTTCTGGAGATTGTTTAGATCAGGGAAATGATGGTGGGAGAGATTACTTCCTCTTTACTCAGTATCGCAGCTCCAGTCTAGTTTGGGACTTCCAAAGGTGCTTTCCAGTGAAAATGAATAGGGCCTCAATTTCAGGGAGATTTGTTGGTTCCCTTCTGTTGCCCTCTTTTGTTTGGCATTCCCTCCGTGTTTTCATTACTACTTTTATGTTTTTGTATGTATTTTAACTCTGTTTTTAGTTGTTTTAATGTGTGTTTGGGGGGACTGAATAATGGTTTTTAAAATGTAGTTTTTATCATGTATATTTTAAATTGTTATCTGCCTCGGTGGCCCTTCTAAGGGCAGAAAGGTGGGATATAAACCAGTCCTTTTCTTCATGAAAACGACAGCTATTCACAAGATCTGCAGTTTATACCAGGGTTCAAAACCTTGTTGAGCCTGAAGGCACTTTTGGAATTTTGAGACGAGGTCGTGGGTGCCACCATAAAATGGCTCCCGCATGAGGCGCAGTCAGCCACAAAATTATTGCAATCATGCGATGTGGGCTGGTGCCAGGGACAAGATATTGGGAGGTTATACACCAAGCATCGTCTTACGATGGAGGCAGTTGTTTCCAAATGGGTACTCCCTGCAGACACAAAACCCTCCTGGGCTCTTCTGAAACAATTCCTGCTCCAGTAAGGTAGAAGAAAACTAGGATTTTGCTATTTGCTTTTAGGAAGGGATGCTTTGGGAAAGAAGGAAGTGGGCACCAGGGAGCATACGGGTAGGTGCGATTATCTCCATGGGTACCATGGTGGGGGTCTAGGGTTGCCAATCTCCAGATGAGGCCTGGGTATCTCCCAGAATTACAACTCATCTCCAGACTACAGAGATCAGTTCCTCTGAAGAAAATGGATGCTCCACTCCAAAATATCCAGGAATTTCCCAGCCCAGAGTTTGCAGCTCTATGGGAATCACTGGCCTATACTTAGGCATGATGATTAAGCCAAAAGTTCATATCACCGGGTTGGCATTTTTCTGCCCCAAATATATCCATCTTGCAAGCCTCCAGAGTTCATTTCAAGTCATGAATCACCTGCCTTTTCTCAGTGGGAGAACTTTGCATGAGTATTGTCACAGGTGAGGCCTGGGTATCTCCCAGAATTACAACTCATCTCCAGACTACAGAGATCAGTTTCCCTGAAGAAAATGGATGCTCCACCCCCAAATATCAAAGAATTTCCCAGCCCAGAGTTTGCAACTCTATGGGAATCACTGGCCTATATTTAGGCATGATAATTAAGCCAAAAGTTCATATCACCGGGTTGGCATTTTTCTGCCCCAAATATATCCATCTTGCAAGCCTCCAGAGTTCATTTCAAGTCATGAATCACCTGCCTTTTCTCAGTGGGAGAACTTTGCATGAGTATTGTCACAATTACAGCAGGTTGCTACTAACAGGTTTAACAGATTAAGCCTTGATAAAATGAAGGAGGATGAGGTGGATCAAGTGTGGGATTAACACAGCTATGAAATGCTCCTTCCTAAGCACACTGTGAGAGTCACTGAACGGGGTGTTACCTATTTTGTTAGATTCTAATTTTAGCAGAATGAGAATGTAGTGGAAGGACCGGAGAGATTTAAGTAAGGAATGCCAGGAAGTACTAATGTAAACTACAGGAGGAAAATCATTATCTAAAAGCAGCCCAGTCTCATGGCTGAGGATGGCCCGGGCTAGTCTGATCTCATCAGATCTTGGAAGCTAAGCTGGGTTGGCCCTGGTTTAGGGTTGCCAAGTCCATCTTCCACCCCCAGCGGGGGACTTTGGGGGCGTTCCTGGAGGGGGCGGGGCATCCCCGACGTGATGACGTCACGTTGGGGATGTCCGCCACCCCACCCCCCGCCCGTGCGCCAGATCTCCAGAAACGGCAGTTCCCTGCACTTAAAGGAGCCGTCATTTCCCTTTTAAATGCAGGAGCCGGCGTTTCCCCTTTAAGAGCAGCCGCGTTTCCCTTTTAAGAGCACGGAGCTGGCATTTCCCTGCAAGCTTGCGGAGATCAGGCTTGGGTGGAAACACGGGTTCCACACACTTAAAGGGAGAGAAATGGGTGGCTGTGGGTGTTGGGGGTGGGGCTTCCCCCCCCGGCCATGTGGCCGGCGGTGGGTAGAACCCCCCTAGAATGGCGGACCCCTGGAAAACCGGTGGGGTTGGCAACCCTACCCTGGTTACTACTTGCATGGGAGACCACCAAGGAATGCCAGGTTCGCTACACAGAAGTAGGCAATGGTAAACCACCTCTGTTTGTCTGCCCTGACCTGGATGCTTCAGGCTAGCCTGAACTCATTAGCTCTTGGAAGCTAAGCAGGGTCAGCACTGCTTAGTTATCAGGGGTATCGAACATAAGGCCTGGGGGCTGGAACAGTCCGATCCAGAGCTCTTATCCGGCCTGCAAGCAACTGATGTGAGGGAGGGAAGGCAGGAGGCTGCAGGGGGTGTGTGAGTGGGTGCAGGTTGTGAAGTGTATGTGTGGTCAAAGCTGTGAGGATTGGCGAAGCCACTACATGGGGGCGGAGCTGAGCAGATGGTGCTGCCACCACGGCACCAACTGGCTTTGTGTTTTTTCCAAACGGTGACTGTGAGGGGTTTGGCAAGAGCGGACGTGCGGAGTGGCGGTTTGCCAATGAAGGGGTGGGACCAGCGTGGAAGAGAGGAGGAGGAGGGCTGGTGTGTGGATTGGGAGGCAACTGAGCTGTCTTGTGCTGCTCAGAGGAGAAAGATCTCCCAGCCTCGGAAGCGAGTGGAGGAGTGAAGGGAAAAAGGGGCGCCGATGTTACCACCACATGTCTGAATAACCAGAGAGCAGGGAGGCAGAGTGAGTGTTGGGGCGGGTGGGGAGACAGTGACCTCCCGTCTCCCCCACACCTGTTCTCAGCCCGGGAGGGGAAAGGGGTCATGGGGGACAAAAAGCGTTCCCTGGAGCCCCACCTCTTCTGTGGGAAATGCAGGAGGGATGAGAATTGGGGGTAGGGGGATCTGGGAGAGCCTGGTTCAGACTCCCCTCCTCCTGAGCCAGGACCTCATGCTCTGGGTCACCCAGGGCTGGCTACTCAGCCTGGCCCACCTCACATGGTTGTTGTTGGTGGAGATGGAGCAGTGGAGGGGGGAGTTCAGTGTGCTTCCTTGAGATCCTCAGAGATAGGATGGGTATAGAGAGAAAAGAAAGAGAGACGGATTGTAGCTGTGCCTGGCTTCTGAGGCTGGGTGTATGGGGGCTGGTGCTGACAAACTACCTTATTTCCTTGCAAGGATGATGACTCATCTCCTAATAGTACTATATATACAAAAAGTAACTCTTAGTGATTATGGGGACATGGGCAAAATAACCAGGATGAGGTCCCAGAATCTCTGTCATCTCCCCTCCCCCCCAAACCCAGCAAGGCCAAATGAGGTGGACAGTAACCACTGCTTTAAAGGGCTCTGGCAAGATCTGGCTTGAGATTTTAATTTTTTTTTAAGGATTTTTATGGACAATAGGTTAATATTGTTATGTTTTAAAATGTTGTTAGTTATATTCAAAAAGGCAGACTACAGATTCTTAAAAGACATCATCTGAAGCACCAAGAACATCATAGTTCACATTCAGGTTTGATCAAAGGCGTGTGGGAGGACTGTGGAAAATTCTGTTTCCATTAATTGTCCCCTTTGTTTCAGTGGACATCAGAGCAGATTCAGGATGAACTAAAAAAGCAGAAGATGTCAGCCAAATGCTACTCTCCGACTGGTAAGAGGGTTAGTAATATTTCTGGGGTTCTTTGGCTGTTGTGGTCAAAGATGTTGTATCCTAGAATTGAAATTTCCCACATATCTGAGAATTCAGTTTTGTCTTTCGTATGTTTCAAAGTCACAACAGCCCTGTAGGGTTGTCAGCTCTGAGTGGGGAAATTCCTGGAGATTGGGGTGGAGTATGGATGCCAGTCTCCAGGTGGGACCTGGGGAGCCCCTGGAATTATAGCTTATCTCCATACTACAGAGATCAGTTCCCCTGGAGAAAATGGATGCTTTGGAGGGCTAATTCTGTGGCATTTTACCCCACCGAGGTCCTTGTCCTCCCCAGGCTCCATCCCCAAATCTCTAGGAGTTTTCCAAATTGGATCTGGCAACCCTACCCTCCCATCCCCTGCTGGTGGCCAGGGGGACCTGGCAACCCTAGGGTGGAGCCTGGGGAGGGCAGGGTTTAGGGAGGGACCTCAGTGGAGTATAATGCCATAGAGCCCCCCCCTCCAAAGCAGCCTTCTCCATGGGAACTGAGAACGGTAGTCTGGAGATCATAGAATCATAGAATCATAGAATGTCAGGGTTGGAAAGGACCTTGCAGGTCACCTAGTCCAACCCCCTGCACTCTGCAGGAGCATAGCTGAAAGATAGCCCTACAACATACTCAAAAGATGTTCGTCCAGCCTCTGCTTGAAAACATCCAGCGAAGGAGCATCCTGAGGCAGTCTGTTCCACTGCTCAACCACTCTTACAGTTAGGAAGTTTCTCCTGATATTTAGCCGGTAACGACTCCCTTGTAATTTCCACCCATTAGATCTAGTCTTGCAATCCGGGGCAAGAGAGAATAGAGCTGTTCCATCTTCTACATGACAGCCCTTCAACTGTAATTCTAGAAGATCTCCAGCCCCTGCCTGGAGGCTTGCAACCCTAGAGTCCTGCTTGATCCCATCTAATTGACTTGCATTCAGAACACCACTCTTGAGACTGTTCAGTACACGTGTGCCTTGCTTTGCAGCTGTGCTCTGTTTTTAATAGGGTTTGGTAGATAAGGATCCATTACCATTCTGTAGGAGGCGCCAGCACTTAAATGATTTTTTAAAATCTATTATTGCTGCTTTTTTAAAAACGGAAACCTATGGGATAAAATTCTTTGGGTTTTTCCTGGAGAAATTAACATCCTGTTTTAGAACTCTAGAAATACTAAGTTATGTAAATCACTTTTAATTGACATGTTTTTAGCTCTTGTTTTAACAGAAGAAAAGGAGTGTTTGTGATGTAACCTTTTAATGGAATTAATGTAGGTGTTTATGTCCATTAATTCAGCCAACTTTGAAGACCTGTAGAGAGTCCTAAATTTATAGTTGTGAGAACCGGCTATGTGTTCTTTGAAGTGCAGGTATTACCAGTTTTGGTCAGCATAACTTGGCTTGAGTTAGCCAGCTAAGGTGAAAAAAAGTTTGAAGCAGCTTTTTTGCTCTGTGTGAAAGCAGCTCTCAATAAGAGCTTATGAGAGAAGTTCAAATCGACTTCCGGTTTATGGCGGCACGCTAGCAGACTCACCTCCCAGACCTCCCGGGGGTGAAGCTGCGCTCCAGCCGAAGGAGGGGGTGCGCAGGCTTGCTTACCCCCCAGAGACCCGGGGAAGGGACTCTGGCCATGGAACTTCTAAGAGGTTGCCTCTTCGAGGGTGGAATGCCAGAGAATTGAGGCACCTCTTCGCTCCGACGGTTCTTCGTGCTGTGAGAGATTTAGTGATGCTGACCGGGGCAAGTGTGGGAGATCGAGCATCAGAAATGAAGCTGAAAGCAAGGTCGAATGACCAATTATGAACGTGAGTCAGCTTTAAAGCATTTTTAAAGAGAAAAAGCTAGCTCCCCACCCCACCCCACTGAACGGGGAAAAGGTGAGCGGGGGAGGGATGCCTCCCAAGCACATGAATTTTTGAGCGACTGAGGGGGGGAGTGGAAGGAAACGCGAAGAAAACTGTCAAGAAGTACTTACCAAAGCAAATCTAAGCGGTCAAGTGCACATTCAGAGACTTGTAAAAAATTTGTGAAAGTAAACAAACGATAAAGATGGCGGGGAAGAAGGACAGAGAAAAACTTTTGAAAGCGAAAGGCTTAGAGAGCCCCAAACCGGAAGCTACCAGTGAGGTGGCCAAGGCTATAGCAGAGTATATGCGTCCTCTGCTGGCACAGTGCTTCCAGGGCATGCCGGAAAAATCGGGAGAGAATCTTAAAGAAGTTATGAGTGACAGAAATGAAGGTTGCTGAGCGATATGGATGTGGTCTATCGATCATATTCAGGCTATATAAAGAAAAATAATCTGCCTGGGGAAATTGTTATAAGATTCTTGAGAAGGCATGTGAGGGATGCAATCCTGAAAGCGGTTTCTGGAGTACCACTGAAAGTGGGGGAAAATACTATCAGAACGCTAAAGGATATTCCATTTGAAGCAAGATAACGGAGAAAGAAGTACAAAGAGCTTGTGCTTTTCCTTCAGACAAACTCAATTGGATATAAATGGCTATTTCCAGAAGACGTTACTTTCAAGTTTAAGGATAAAAAAAGAAAATATTGACTCTGTTCTGAAAGCCCAAGAATTTCTAAGGGTTCAGCTGGGAAGACCAGAGGACGGGAAAAAAGAAGTGGACAGCAAGTCTAGTGGCGAGCTGGACTCGGGTTCTTCCAGAAAGGACTCTCTGACAGAGCAAGGGGCAGCTGCCCCCAAAAGTCCTTATAAGCTATGGAAGAGACGAGGAAAAGAGAAGTAAAGGCTGAAAGACTCTGAATTGTGCCTTTGAGAACTGTGAATGGGGATGACTGGGGGGTACTGTTCTTAGACAGTTAAGTTTTAAGAGTTAATGAAAAGGAAAAAGTACTTAAATGTCTGACTCAGTTTATATTGATCTAAATGAAGTGAAGACTTGATGTAATGAAGCTAGTGAGGATCTCCTCTCTTGGGTTTTTAGTCAGTAGTGGGTTTCTATACTTGATCCCGTGTATGTAGTCCCCCTTCCCTTTTCCTGTGATAGTTTTTGTAGTTTGAAAAATAATAATAAAAAATCCCCTCCGGGGGCTCAAAAAAGAAAAGAAAAGAGAGAAGTTCAAATCATGTTTATATATTCTAACATATTGAATTAAGCAATGTCTCTCTCTATAAATACATATGTATTGTATTATTTTAAAGAAGGAAAAAGACTTTATATTTTGAACAGTTATAACAAAGCTTTGCTTGTTAGTAATGAAGGCTTGCAATCACTGCCTATTGCTCTATCCTTTATTTCAAAGGGAAGTGTTTAAGCCCAATAATATGTATATAATTGTTTGGTTGAAGCTAAAGCTTCAACAATTCTTAATTCTGTAAGCTTGAGAGAAAAGACTGCTTGCCTAGGAGAGAAATCATTATACAGGCAAGTGTATGTCTTTTGAAGTTTCAGGACTAAGTTCAGCCAAAAACAAAGGTAATTAATTATTCTCCTCACACTACTCTGTGCTTTTAAGTTGTTGAGGAGTATTATGTCACAGAGACAAATCATGCATATTTGCCAATTAGGAAAGCAGAGGTGGGCATTAGATCATGACTCTTGACATCGATTAAAAGGGTCAATTCTTTGTATTGTAGGACAGTGTCTCCTACAGGCTAAACTGAGCTATGTGTTTTACTTCAATTTTAGCTGAACAAGCTTCATGAAATAATCAAAAATAATTCTGTAAAATTTCCTGATGAACCAAAATCAATACATCTAAAAGAGCTTAATGCTACAAGGTATTTTGAAATGCTAAAAGAATTCATGTAAAGAGTTTAATGCTTTAGAATGTCATAGTGATGATATGTTTTGTGTATCTGTAAGTGAAAATAAGTTTATAAAAATGCTTTAAGGTTCTTTTATATGCATGTGTTAAGTGTAAAGAAGAACAATGGTGGTAACTGAGCTGAAAATGTAATACTGAGAATGAACCCAGTCTGAAAAGTTCAGTCAGAGGTAGCAGGAGTCTGGGAGTAGTAAACAAAGTCATAAATTAGAAATAATGAACTGCACCTGTGTTGTAGGAGTACGAAACTCAGCCAGCTACCATCCTGTGAGCCAAATATGTGATTGATGACTGACCAGACAAAGCGAACTGAACTGAGCAAGTCTACATGATGTCAGTGATGATGTAAAGTGAGGAGGAGCAAAAAGAGTATATAAGTCTGCTCAGTGCACTTGTTTGTTGAACACCCAGGCTGAATTAAGCTGTAGGGGGTTCCTTATTCGAATAAATACTTTTTATTACCCTTTACTGTCTGGAAGATTGTTTTCACTGTGTGGTTTATTGGCTAGCCACATAAGTCAAAGAACCTGAGTGCCTTTAGCGTATTGGCAACAATTCTATGCTCATTACTCATTTTAGCAGTCCCTAAACTGGGACTGACACAGAGGGGAGGGGGTGTCTGATGGTCTTCTAATGTCTGCTCAGTTTTGCTCTAGCAAGGCCGGAGGGCGGGGCAGGATTCAGCTTGTTCACAACCTCACTGATCACTGCTGGTATGATAAACCATACTAGTCGTATGACTCAGAGAGGAGATGGAGAACCAGGAGCAGACTGGTTAATTTGCTGGAAACCTCTGGAAAACTGGGTGCGTGTGGGGGGTCTTACCAAAATGATGTCTGCCAATGGTGCAGCTTCACTTCTTGCTGCACAACTGGAAGTAACATCGCCATGTTGAGGGATGCACTAGGATTCACACTATGGTAAAAACCATAGAGTTTTGAGTGTACCCTAGAGAATCCTGTGACACAGTGGGACCACACAGCAGGAAGTGAGGTTGTGGTATTGAAGGGCGCTTTCTTCCTTCCCACCTCACTGAGTACTGGTGGGGGAAGTGAAGTGCCAGCAGAGATTCTGTTGGAAGTTCCAGATGTGATGTCCCCTGCCTCAGACCTCCAGACTGAGTGGCAAGAGAGGCTAGATAGCTAGATAGGCACACTGACTTTTCTTCCTGTCTTTACTCGTCTGCCACTGTTCCCTTTGAAATGCAGATTGTGTTCTCAGGGACAATTTCCCTTTCCTCTCTCACTCTGTTGAAGACAAGCTCTCTTCCTGCACACACCAAGAGAGGGACATGCGATCCTCTCTTGGCACCATGAGGCTGATGGGCCTCTCACCATCTGTTTCCATTTTTTAGCTAGTAAGTTAGTACTCTATCATATCTGTGCTCTTTTCTATCCAAAAGAGAGAAGCATTTGTCCTCTAAACTTGCAATGTGGCTCTGTGTAGCTTTGCAAGGGGAGTAACCTGGTAAAGTGACGCTGCTGTGTTTGTAGCTTTATTTAAGCACTCTGCTAACTAATGGTGACTGGACTAACCACACCGGTTAACCTCAACAGATTCTGCCACCAGCAGTGGGCAAATGGCACACTTAAGTGGGCTGCTTGCCCTGGAGAGCCAATGGCTATCAGGAGCAGGTTGAGCCAGAAAGGTCTTTGGAGTTGGCAGGGTCACTTGCCTAGGGCCTGGGCTGTGACATCGATACCACTTATCTCTTGTTATCCATGCCGGTTATCTCTGTGGCATCAGTTTGGCTCCACAGCTGTTGTAACACCATGTAACATTCTAATGCGCCTCTGGAGGAAACAGCCTAGGAATGAAAGCAATGTAGCAAAAGCTTCCCAGACTTCAGTGGGTTATACCCTGTAGCATACCTGTAACTTTCTAAGCTAAGGAGCCTATCTACTAGGGCACGAATAGAACTAGGGATCGAGGAATTGCGTTTTACCCTTTCCTTTTTTGAATCCCTTGTTCAGTCTGGTGCTGTCCTTGGAATACGCTTGTGAACATTTTCTATTTAACACATACTTTACAACTTTTGATACTGGTAGTGATTCTCTGTGCCACGTAGACCTCCACCATCTTAGACATCCTATTTTAAAAGGAGCGCCAGGAGGAAGGGGAAGGGAAGTCAGTTGGCAAGTGGCCACTGCCCCGGTCGTACACCAGGAAGTAAGCTGTCCCTGTGATAACCAGACACCAGATAGCAGAAGACACAAAGGCAAGGCCTCAGAACTTGGAATGGAAGTTCAGAGTCCTGTTCCCCCCAGTGGGCAATTCCTGCAAAGGCCAGTTGGTGGCGGCGGCGGCGGCTGAATAGAAAAAGAGAGAAGCCCCTCCAGGTGTTGGAAAAACCTTGGAGGGCATGGTGGAATAGGACCTGCAGGTCAGAGCAGGACGTTCCCACCACAGAAGGCCTTTTCAATCCGTTAGTTTTTCTGGTGTCACTAAACTCTGTTTTACTTGTAGGGA